>NW_022170738.1:32899589-32960082 GCF_008802855.1 Photinus pyralis | reverse complement strand
GTTAAACTGTATAAAGAAAATAAGTTAAGAATTATCTACAAGATAACAGACGGTAAAAATAAAAGTATATGTAAAAAGTATTTGTAAAGAAATGTATGAAACAAAAAATTAAGCGCTAATTTTCCTACTCCGCCCTCGCCAATTTATTAATTTAATTGCAGTTGGTAATTGGGGAGTAATTTTCCTAGAAAATGCCGTGCGCCAATTACGGGTAGGTATTATGATTTATACAAAGTTTCACGAACAAAGGACGTTTTTTTCTGGAATAGTCCGAAACGCCGTAATTGCATAAAAATGTGGTTTTATGAATGATCGCATAGAGAAAGGGAGATGGCATGCGCGATTAAAATCGGTCTCATATATTGCAGATACGGATACGCCGGAAACCGCCAATGGGGGTGGTTAGCGAGGGGCGCCTCGGGGTGGCCAGAAAGAGGGCAAATATGGAATGGGACAATGTAAAAATTTTTAACACTGCGCATTGGTCTACGATAATCAAGTAACCCTTTCATTCAACCAATAAGCAGTCACGAGAAATTGCCAACCCCAGAGTCAATACTCCGGTGTAGTGTGCAACAAGTTCAGTTCAATGCCGCTTGTAGGGCAGCACTCTTACTCACTTTTATTTATTTAAATAATTTATTAACGCTCAGGCGGCGTGTTGGGTTGTGTTAATTTGTAGAGCAGTGATGAATTAAGTTTCCAAAGTGCAGGGTCCTTAATGGGAAGTAACCGTCATGGTGAGTAGCTTGCTGATGAGTTCTCGATTTTAAAAATGTGTGCATGAAGATGCCCGCAGCTCAGTTTCGTTCAAGTAGTAAAATGCAGCAGGCTGAAGATCAAGCTTTTGAGGACGACTCTCATCACGCAGAAGAGGGCGCCATCAATGGTGGCGGTGTGGAGGTCGGCGTCGCCGATACTGCGCCGCCAACGCCGCGTATGGACAAACAGGGGAACTCAATCAGTAACACGGTGGCGGGCGGAAAGAACGTTGCCAGTAAGATCGAGTCGGACGACGACGACTACGAGGAAGAGCGTGGACAATTACGCGTCAACAACTTGGCACCAAACGGCGGTGGTGGCGGATACTGGAGACAAGGAGCGGCCAGTAGGCCCTCCAGTCCTGGTGCCATCACCATGGCCGATAATGCTAGCGAGGTCTCTTCCATGATGCCACCGCCACGTCCTAAGAGTAGAGTCGAAATAGCCACCAGTCGTTACAGCAATCTGTCGTACTGGAGGGCGCTTAGAGTTCTATTCTACAAGAACGGCGACCCTTTCTTTCCCGGAATCGAGATTCGTTTCAAACCGGGAAGAGACATCGGCACTCTGGAAACTTTACTGGACAAGCTCTCCCTTCGCATGGATTTGCCACGTGGTGCCCGCTACATTTTCTCAATGGACGGAGATAGAAAATTTAGACTGGAGGAATTGGAAGACGGCGCCTCTTACGTCGTATCGTCCTATAAAACCTTTAAGGTAAGCTCTAGTTTGTAGCAGAATTGGACGAAGGGCTCGATTGTATCGGTAAATCTCAACAAAAAAAAATAGCGCAGTAGGTACGTGGGGAGAGATATGCCGTGATTGTGGTCAGTTCGGTGCGCCACGTGACCGCGAATTAAGATAAGGGTTGCGCCTGCACGCACCTGTTAAGACGTAAACATTGGGAAACGCTTACGGCGGACAAGCTTCGAAGGGCTCGCGTCCGAACGAAATCGGACACCCCTACTTTTTGTCCACTTGGTGGCTTGTACCGTTCGCGTGTAATTAAATCAAATCGATAGCGTCTAACGTTTTTTAAGGTGTCGCGTCAATGCTATTGCCTACATGAGTGTCGTGTTGCGAAAGTCCTACGTCTTTGCATTTTTCAGACAAAGAAACTGACGTTTCCTTTCAAGAACCAGCAACAAGTTTATCGGCGTTGTCATTCATCATTTAAAATCAAAACAACCCACAAAATGTGCTCATTAAAACTGTTCGCATTCACTTGCAAAATTTTCTGTTAGTTCTGGAAATGAAATCCCCTTTTCTCCAAATTTCATCAACACCATACTCCTTTAACAACATACACTTAATTAACCTGTTAACAGAAAATCAATTGATTGTTGTACCTCACTTCCGAAAGGCAGAAATGATTTCTTCTTTAGCGGCATTTTGAAAAATTTCCATTAATCAAGTGAATGCGTATATTTGGGGCAGATTGATATAAGTACGTGATTTTAAATTTCGAGTCAAAAATTAATTTCAAACTTCCATCAGAACAAGTGGAAGTGACCACCCTGTATATTATATATTACCCATGGCTTTGAATAATCCAGAAAAAAGACAAGTACTTGCAGCTTTTTGTAAAAAAAAAAAGTAAAAACAACGCTAAGTTTTTTGAATTTGGTATAATTGAATCACGGTGTCAAGATTTTTAATTGTTTGTCAATCGCCCATATTTCCTTCAAATCAAAAACGATTAGCAATTGAAGCTGCAACATTATCCGGCCGCCATATATTTATGTGTGTTGCCATGAGGAAATCAATTTTAGGGAGGCGCTTTGGATGTCATCAATGTAGAAAACACCTACAATTATGGCATAGGAAATGAGACACTATTGAATACTCTTTATATGGTATAATGGGGTGCTACGAAATGGAACCGAAACGCACCGGAATTTTTAGTATGAAAATCCAAACAGATTTGATTGGAAATCCCCTTTAATTCTGCACCGTTTTTAGTACAATACAAATTGTTTAAAAACACCAATTTCTGAACGCGAAAGAGTCGAATAAAAAGAAAACCACCCCATCAAATCGTAGTATTTGCAATTGAACCTTTCTCAACACGCACTCTCAATTTTACCTATTTCCAAAATAGCGAAAATAGTCGTGTTTATGCGTTTATCCGTTTTCCAAATCACGATGTGTCACAAATTCGATACTAGCGACCCCAAAATTAAAATTTTTGGAAAATAGACTGGTAGTCAAATTTGGACCGATATGCTAGTGTTGTTTTTTTAGGAGGTTCTTTAAAATTAACTGCAACGTTGCAAACTTAAAGACGGACACTTTTTAACGTATTTTCCACTATATTGCAGCCACTTTCCCTGCAAATCCCAGCCCTTTCACAGTTTTCAATTTATTTATATTCAGTATAATAAAATTGTCTTTAGAACAGGCCGATTTCTAGCCGGTTGTCGGTTCGATTTTAGGAACGGTCCCTAAAATTTTCGATCCTGTCAGAACCTTCAACCTCGCACCGGATCGACAAAAAAGATCTTTTCAGCCGAAATGAAACATTACCTTTAATAGTGTATCATTGAGCACAAATGGGGAATGTAGATGCACTACACACAAATTTTATGGAGTCAGAATGTTACTGTTATATGGTTGCGCATCTACAGAAAATATTTTTGATTGTACAGGGCGTCCCATTTTCACGATGTCATTAAATAACAGATTTTTTTCAAATAGAACAACCACTATTTCGCTATTCTATAGCTCTTTTGTGTTCTCTTCAATTTTTATACGGGGTATCCTGTACTTAAACTCCGTAGTTATGGGTTTTTCAATATTTTTTACAAAGTACCTACCTACCCATTAATTAATTACATGTTTAAACACCGGAGTAAGCTGTGATAATAAAAAACAAAAGAATGCCAGAAACACGAACTTATAAATTAAGATGGACTGCTAATGCTGAATTGACAAATGACACCTACATGGGGGCAGCCATGATGTGCACTCACTTGGCGCGAAATTCAAATCAACTAATAAAGAAGCATTAACCTCACGTTTTCTACATAAATTACTGTGACACATGTCATTTTCCAAGACTGCAATAGTCTCAAAACTTGAGCACTAGGAAAATTCCCCTAGAAAATAACTAAAACGTGCACATCATGGCCGCGCCCATGCTAGGGCCATTCTACCTCTATGCAACTGTTTGATCAGCAGTCCATCTTAATTTATAAGTGCGTGACCAGAAAGTAAACGAGTGTTACAAATGATTCATCAAATTGAGGCTTGCTTATGGGGAATTATTCCGAAAAAAAATTACTAAGATGGCAACGTTGACACAAGACCAAAAAGTAAATAGAAATTAACGAATTGCATCGAAACACGTAAAACTCTACAGGGTGTTCCATTTTAAAAAATTGAAAAATAGGACACCCTGTACATTAAAAAATAATTTCTGTAGATGCGGAACCATCAGTAGTTGACATTTGTAGAAAAGGTTTTTCTTATATTTGAAAAAGGAAAATTTGGGACCATTTCAGATTATGGTTCGGTTCAGAAGACCGGATCTTTAATTACTCTACACCAACTTCCTTTTCCAAAAATATTTTTTTTAAATTTATCTTCAGATGCTTCTAATAAAGGCAAACATATCGCACATAGTAAAAATCAGACGCGTGCATGCCAACTTTCTTATTTATGAAGATGTTTCTTTGAATTTTAAATATACAAGGTGTCTTAAACTGAATAGGATAACATGGCTATCTTTGTTGTTATTAAATTCGTTTCGTAGATAATTGGAAAAAAGTGATAATCGACATTTTTAAAAAATTCAAATATTTTAGTAACAAAGAGATATCGAAAAAAGTTTCAAATAAAAGTTGCAAGATGCGATGGGATAAATTCAATGGACGTTGGAAATTTTTTTTAAAATGGCTGTTTTCGAAATATTGACATCAACTTCCTTATTTTAAATGGATGCCATAATGGGTTTTTACGTCACTCGATAGAGAAAAACCAGTGGTGCTAAACACTTAGTATTTCATTTGGGAATTTATTTATTAAAAACTTTACCCCATTTGCGAGCAACGAATATTCAACACGTCTATACATTCATAAAATTTAATAGAATTTTATTCAAATTTGTTGAACACTTCAAGACGAAAAGCTTTTTGATGAAATCATAATGACAGAAACAGAAGAAATATGAATTTCACGCCTGAAACTTTGGTAGAATTCCAGTGTAACCGAAAGGGATCAGAAATTTCAAAATTTACATGGTACGCCCTCTATATGTTTTCAAATATTTAACCTCACATGTTGTGTAGGTACTTATTTGCCATTGGGTAAAAAACGTAGGTATATGTTAACATAATTGTAATAACCTTTTATTCAACCGTAGATCAGGAAAAACTGTGATTCTATTTGAAACAATTGACTAAACGGCATAACTTCAATTTGTTCAAAATCCTTGCTATTGGACAACAAAAATTTAATTGATTTTCCGGCCAACCTCCTATAAATTACCAAATAGACCGTCAGGCGTAATATTCTTTGCAGAATCAAAAAAATTTTAAATATACAGGGTGTCAAAATTAAAGCGGTGCGCCTAGTTTGGTTTACACACGGTAATATTTTTTTGTTTTATTACTCTTTTGTATCTTCTTAAAAGGTTTATCAACTTACTTATTTTTATTTATTAATGATTTCTTTTGCCGGTGTTAGTAGTATTGTATTAAACTAAAATCAAGCATACCCCATAAAATTATATACTTAAGTATGTTTTTTTTAGCGATTTTCGTGTAAGAGATGCTTCCTGCTTTTTCTCTTATAAAGGTAATCCATGTCTCTCCCATTTACAGTTATGCCCCCTCATTTCTGCACGCTTCTGTCCTCACATCTATTTTAGACTTCTTTTACTCTCTCTCTCTCTCTTTAAGCTCTCAACTCAAGACGCCTTCTTCAAGTCTTCTCCCTTCACGCGTGTTTCTGCCATACACTTACATCTTATATCTCGTCTATCACGTGGTTTTCATATGGCCACCGTTACAGTTTGATGCCTCTCCTGTACCCCACTTAGTGTATTTTCCACTCGCCTTCTTCTTATGTATTTGGTCAAACCTATTTCGCTTCCTCTTTACACCTTCTATTGATTGTTGATGTCTCTTAGATACTTCCTTTCTTCAGTCCTTCACATTTCCTTACAAAACGCCTCTCTTCACATTTTTTCCTTCGCTTCCATTTTTAGCGCATTTTTGCAAATTTATTTGTAAAAAGTAGCTTTTAATCTCACTTTGGCTGGCTGGCTGGCTGGCTGGCAGCAAATGTGGGCGCGTAGAAGAACCCTTGTAGAAAGGCAACGGGTGTACGTGTATCTACAGGACCGTGGAATTTGTCAACCTTAGGGACATGGCTACATGATGTGGGGTTGGCGACATCTGGGCGTCATCCTCGAGCGTAGTATACTAACGTGAAGGTTTTTCAGTTTTTTCCTATTTTCTACTACAGTTTTGGTCCGATTCTTTTGAAATTGGTGTCGTCGGAAAGATGTTGTAAACGCGCACAACTCCTGCGTGGCGGAATTTTGTTTCTTGTCATAGGGGCGAAATTAACGACCTTTTGCGAGGCGCGCGCGCGCGTCTTCGAGAAGTAGTCAACTTCGGGCGCCTTTTACCTTCCGTTGCGAACTCACGCGGTTTAACGTTTCGTAAATCTCGAATCGCTCTCTCTTTCTCGTGTCGCCAATAGAAGTGAATTGCGAGTGAACGGGACGTCGGAAGTGGGTACCGTCAAAGGAAATGTGGTAGCCCCCGACACGATCTTCCTGATGGTGGAGTCAAATCTTCAAACACGAATTGCGGGTGAACGGGACGTCGGAAGGGGGTACCGTCAAAGGGAATGTGGTAGCCCCCGACACGATCTTCCTGATGGTGGAGTCAAATCTTTAAAAGCGAATTGCGGGTGAACGGAACGTCGGAAGTGGGTACCGTCAAAGGGAATGTGGTAGCCCCCGACACGATCTTACTGATGGTGGAGTCAAAACATTAAAAGCGAATTGCGGGTGCACGCGGAAAGTGGGAAGCGGTTAGTGAATGTAGTAGCCTTCGACAAGATCTGTTATTGATAGTTGAGTCGAAAGTGGCTAATAGAATACTGATCTGCCACACAAAAATCCGCTGAAGTCCCTTCGATCTCAAACGAGGACTTTGATAATTTTTTTGAGATTTCTTTCTTTCGCTCGTCTTCTTTTCACACCTCTTTCATTCACATCGATCCTCTTCATGCTTCCTTCACAGTTCTATTTCCCTTGGGTTATTTTTCTTCTTGTTTCATTTACGCACATTTCACGGTTCCTTCCGTGTTCCATTACCTTTTCTTCCCTTCTTGATCCTTTCGCGATTCTTTCATTCTTCTTTTCTTAATGCCTTCTTCCCGTGAACAGAATGTGGTAGAACCGATATATGGATCTCAGATTTCAGAATTAAATTTGGTAGGTAGATATTGTAAATTGTGTTTTTTTTAATTGCTTCTAACAAATTTGAGGAAAATCTATTGTCAAATTGTAATTTGAATTTTAACATGTTTTACGATTACAAAAATATAGGGGTCAATTTATTCCAAGGCAAACTGAAGTATTTGCCTATTAAACAGGTACTTTTTGAGGCAAGCGATAGATCTAGTAGCATATGAAACAATTAAATTACATACCCTAATATACAGGGTCACCGGAAAAAGTGGATTCGATTTTAATTTATAATAGTAAAAGTATTAATGAAGCGATTTGAGCAAAACTATACTATAACGTCGTGATACAGAGAAAATGCGCACATCCTAATCGATTGTAAACCGATCAGTCGAAACGAGGATATAGATTTGTTAATGTTTGGGTAGCTTTTTGATGTCCCAAATCTAATGATATATACCAGTAACTGATATCTCTTTTCAAAGTAAGTTGTTTGAAGTTAACTTTTAGAAGTCAATGCCTACTCTTTGAAAGAACTTGTATTGAAAAGAGATAGAAGTAAGTATTATAATGGGCGATCAAAAATGAGTGACGGTCGAGTCGCCTTTGGAATCCCATGTACTTAAACAAAAATTCCAAAGGTGACTTGACAGCAACTCATTTTTGATCACATATCATTAGCTTTGAAAGATAAAAGCTACTCAAATGTTAAAAATGCAGATCCCTATTTAAAAAAATAACAATCATTTTCTTACAAAGCATCATAAAATGCTTTTGGTTTTTCCAATATTCAATACTATAAAGGGCTGAACACGTAAAACAATAAAAACCAAAACTGTTTCTTGCGGAAGAGGATTTTTCTTATTTTACACCATTTTACACTTGTTTTATTTATTATGAATTTTGTAAATTTATATTGAATTTTCTTGCACAACATGATATATCTAATTACGCGTCTGTCCGATCCGTCCATGCTACGGTACATACTTGATTTGATGGAGGATTTTAGCAAAACTACTTTGCAAAATATTGTGTTCATCCGAGGACACTTTTGAGCAAAAATCTTCTCATTTAGAAACAATATTCCTTTTCCTGTTCTCTCGTTAACCTACACCCTATCAACCTTCAATCTATTTCTTTATTTATTATGAAAGTTTGCAAGTTTATATTAAATTTCCTTCCGCAAGATTATTACAAGAACGCCAATCTAAATTGTTGTAAAAATAGGTCACACAAGACGATTTCATGTTTGCATAAGGGGGGCATATACTTATAATACATAGGTAATATAGCGAGAGCATACTTTTAAAGTTGGTGAAGGGTAAATGCGTGTGAGACAAACACACACGCAAATAAATCACGTAGGTACCCTACATACATTTTTCCCCTCCTAATTTAGATGTAAATACAAGGTAAAACATTCGCCGTTAATAACGCGATGGAAATTAGTGGAGTCACAGTGATTATAAATGCCGCTGTCATTAGACACATGCAGCGCCAAATATTCCATTTTGCATATCGCGCGAAACGATCTAATAATTATTTTTTATTTATGCTTCTTTTGACACAAATTTTTCGGTAATTAGATGGAAGAATTACAACTGCAGTACTTATTTTGAGTGACCCACTTGCTTTTTTCGTGTTTTTCGCGAAACGTGCCGTTCTATGTTAAAATCAAGCTGATTTGCAGATGGTTTTATGAAAATATATATCTCCTGCCAAGAACAAACTCAAAATTCGGTGCGGAACGGGTGTAAAGCAAAACAGCCATAAAACTATCAACAAATTACCGACGTTCAATTGCGGCAACTATCAGTGAAGTATTACAAGCAAACATAAGGTGTGAACCGCGGCCCGAAATAAGAATATCCAAATGGATATTGGCCAACTAGCTTAAGGGGCCTATTCACTAACACGTAACAATGTTGTTACATAACGGTTATCGTTCGGCAACGACTTTCTCTATTCTGTATGACATAATATAACATATGACAGTGATAGCTTCAAGATCAAGAAAAAAGCTGCGAAAAAATGAGGGGCCTATAACCACCCATGACCGCAAAAGGAAGTATTTAAATGATACACGATAACCTGTTACAAGTTGCCCCACGTTGGGCGCCAATATTTTCAACTAACCAAAATTGTGTAGATCTCTTGAATCCATTGGACGATAATTGACATGGTACGTTGCAAAATTTAGAGATGGTCAAAAAGACGTTGTCAGATATGGCATAATCTTTTATCACTCGATATCCTTTGAAAGGAAACGGAACACTTTTCAATTTGAAAGAATTCGCTTTCGTTTGTCGAGCGCACGGATCCCCTTCCGCTTCTCATTAAAACTCAATTAATTAATAGAGACGTATTTACTATTATAATGTGACATTTCAAAATGGCGATTCATATCCATTAACCTTGTCTCCGATTTGTTATCGGGCGTATGTTTAACACTAACCCTCATAAATCACAACATTATTTATACCTACCACGTAAGATATTAATCGCGGTAAAGGTACATTCTTAAAAATAAATAAAAAAAAAAACTTGACCTACATCCATGTAAAAAATTCCGCCCAAAATTAATTTTGTTTGGAAAACTTTTCCCTGAGCAAAGCGTCGAACAAAAGGCGAGCTTTACAGCGGAATAGGTACCTATTATGATTAATGCGTACGAACGGAAAATGGACGTAGTAAAATTTCGGGATCGGTCACGCACGTATAAGATGTGCATTGGCATAAATACTTTGAAAGTAATCGCAAGAGTAGTGGGAAATTGGAGCAAAGGTCCGGGTGCATGCAATACGCCAATTCATGCGATTTGATTTCTTTTTCTTGAACGGGGCGAGGTCTATAATGAGGGTGCATCAATATTCATTATCGTAAATTGATTAGTGGAGGAAAATGGTAATAAGGGTGATTAAATTTTCTTATCGTAATGCATTCGGTAATCGAAAAAAACGTAGGCCATAGGATGGTCGTTGCAGTTTAGTGAAACATTCTTAAACCCTTGCAACGTTTAATTTGTCTTTTGATGATTATAACCACAGATCGAACTTCTTTTTTTATATTATTTTTCGATAAATTAAGTTTTGTTCTTGAACCGTGCAGAACATACCGTTTCAGGATCATGTCTTTAGCCCTTACCCTTCAACCACGCCTAAAAATGGTAATTGCGAATATTATTTAAGAGATTCTTCCCGTTTTATCTCCTTAGTACACAAAATAACGAAATTGGAAGAGTTGGTTAAACTCAGTCTAATCGTGGATGAATAGTATTAATACGTCCATATGCTAAAAGACAGTACTTGTAACAAGAGCTTTCAATAGAGTTTAATTAATAATATAAATAATAATAATATAAAATAATAGGCAAAATTCTGAAGGGGCGTCAATCAATTCAAAAAAAGATAGGTAGGGATTAATCCGAAGAAGTTTTTTGGGATATTCGTTCTTTAGAGTTAACAACGCGAACCGCCCTAAAAAATTCGTTCTGTTCTCTGTTTTCGGCCACCATAGAGCCAAGTTCAGGTCACGAGGGAATTGGTCCGGTAGCAAGTTTCATTTGGCAAGAAAAAGAAAAACTTTAACGCTTAGTATACCCATTGAAACTAGGGACAGTTGTAGTCGAACAAAAAACGATATTGACAAACTACAGTACTTACAAGAAAACAGTTTGTTTGCCAGCAATTAATAAACATAGATGTTCAACGCTCCCGAAATTATGCCCACAGAGTATTAATTCCCGAGAAATTCATGAAGTGAAGGTATCCGTTGTTAAGATCCCATTTGCAGTTCCCATTTTGATATGAGGTACTGTGATCTTAATTTATGTAAAATTAACTAAATGGCTTATCTCTAAGAAAAAATTTAGGTTTGTTCTCTTAAAGATATCAATCTATGGGCCAATTGAAACCGCTTGTACTAAGTATATTTGTTGTTTAGGAACTCATTTAAATTGAATATGTGATTTTCTTATAATAAAAGAAAAAGAATATCCATGTAAATGGGTTCGATTTGATTAGCCATAAGGTATATTTTTCTATTAGAAGTTGCCCTATATTATCGTTTTTGATATTGGAGTAAGGGTGAAAACAACCATGTCTCACGAATTAGGTTTATTTTGGTGGAAATTCCTAGTAGAGAAGTGCAAATTGTATCTATCTTGTCCATATATTTAACGCTTTATCATAATTTCGTGTTCATTGTTGCTAGCAAACTAGTCAAAAAACAAAGTGTAAAAACAAAATTTTCAAAAAGAGAAAAATGAGAAATTTTCATTAATTTCGTAAAATGTCAAGTTCACATTAGTAAGTTCGAGATTGGATAGTCAACCTTATTTGCAAAAACCCATTGCAAAGTGTCATTCTAAAATCTCACGGCCTGTACCCTTTCTGATTCATACCCCTAATAAATGGAAGTTCAAAAATACCTGATCTTGAGCAAATCTGGTATTATTTGAACATAAAAATAACGAAAACAAACAATTTAAAGAAATCTTCAATTGCAACCATTGAACAACGAAACTAGAGAATTGAACTCATTCCAACGTGCAAAATGTACCTACCCGTTATAAAAAAACTAATATTTAATGAAAAGCCTTAGAGATGGCCTGTTCAAATACTACTCTTAGGCGATTCCTACAAGGAAACGCGCATAGTGGTTTTTTAACGTCGTGTGTAAAAACTGTTTGACATTTTTGTTGACAAAATACATGTTGCAAATCATTTTTGTTGTCCGAATTTTTCGAATTTTCAAAAACTTATTTTGGATTCGTTATTTTCATTTTGAAAACCTCCCAATACCAAATTATATCGTGATCAAAATTTTTTCCAAAATCCTGTAAGAAGTCTGCGTGATGTTTCAAAGGTATTCAAGAATCTGCAGTACATCCCGATGGTCTTCTAAAGACATTATGAGCGTTTAGTTTGCTTTAAGGGCAACTGATGGTCTTGAAGAGCTTTTGAAAGTGTTTGTGGGCCGCTAAAAGTCTTTAAGAGCCTTTATCGGTCGTAGCCCATTTTTTTAGAGATTCAAACACTCCACCAGAGGATTTTAGAGTCGGGATTCTTTTCTTTTTTTTAAGTGATGTAAGAACCTTCAACTTTCGAGCCTATAACGCTATGTAATATTCGTCGAAAACCTTTAATGATCCATGATACAGATTTTTCATCTTTAAGAGACCTTCTTAAGAAGCCTTTGAGACCTTTAATTTTGAGAACTTAATGGTGGATTTTAAGGATTTTAAAAGCGAAGGGTCTATTGGTAAGCCTTTAATGTTAAGTGTCTTTAAAAACTAAGCGTTTAAGAGTGCCTAAGACCCATTTTTTCAATTGCGCAAGAGAAAAAAGCATGTACTTTTTGTGAATTCCAAAACTAACTAAACTATTGCTGGATTCGTATCATGATCAGAAACCTCCAGATCCAAATGTGGCCAGATCGTGTTTTTTAGACACTTTCTATGGTTAATTTCTTGTTTTTGTGTCAGTCACTCGCTGTGCGTGTGCAAGCCAATGCCGAGCGAGCCGAAGCATACCTAGGGAATTAGTTACGTGTTCTCGTTTCTTGAAAAGCACTTTTTTTATTTCGAAAACAACTATATACAGGTATTCTTGCACGATTAGGGCGTTGTGCGCAGGTGCACCATCCTGTTGAAACCAGTAGTTTTCAAATGTTGTCTTGTTTTGGGTGCCATACATTTCAAACATCCAAATTTCACCACTTCTTTGGGGGTGGCTACCAAACGAAACACGTTGGACCCTCGATTTATTAGGAAAAAGTGCTTGTCTTGATCCCCTCTATCACCCAATTTTTTTTACATGCGATTATGTAACACCCTGTATACTTAAAAACCTTCGCAGCCAAAGTAAATATATGAGCGCAACTTGTTTTTCAAAAACACGCTGAAAAGTATTATACAGGGTTGATCATAAAAGCGTGGCACACTAAAATTGATTTTTTTAAATGAAACGCACCATACAGTCGGATCAATTTTAAGCAAAATTTGTAAGAAGCATAACGCACCTAAGTTTTCGGATTATCGAGTTTTGAAAATAGACGCTATTGTTTTAAAATTTATTGCATGAAGTACAATAATTAATGACATTAAGAATTTCATTTAAAAACATTATGCGGGTAAAAAGAACCGATGTTTGTTATGATTGTTTGGGATCATTAATTATTTTTCTTCATTCAATCACTCTGTACTTGGGCGTAAGCCTGTTGAGGGCCCAGTTACAAGAGTGGGATAATAAATAAATAAATAAATAAATTCAATAAATAGCAACAATAGCATTTATTTTCAAAACTCGATAACCCCGGACGATTGAATTTGGGTACATTATGTTTCTTAGAAATTTTGGTTAAAATTGAGAAAGAAGAATTGAAATATTGAATAATATACAGAGTGTTCCATTTTAAAAAATACAATATATTTTCCCTGATAATCATCCGTTTTCAGACTTATGAGCGACCCTGTATAGTATGAATCTAATACCACGTGACAAGGGATGAGGGGTTCCTCCAATCTTCGCATCTACCTTTAGCAAGCGAATTTGAGGGGGTAATACACCTGATTCCACTCACAGCATGGATTGTTGAGACCTTTGAATATTAATTATACGCCTGCTGCACGATAACTCAATAACGTATAATTTTGATGACATTTGGAATGTATACAGGGTGTTTTTTTGGGAGCTTTAGTTAAACGTTTCTGGGAAAGTCAAATAGGTAGGATTTTGAAAATTTGTACTTAGCAGTTACTCTGATGTAAAATATTTTCAAAATGGCAGGCAGCACTTCCGGAAACACCGGAAGTAGATAGTAACTTCGTTATTTTCAATGGCAACCCCTATTTTTTATTGCATTTTGGAATTCTACGTCAAATTTCAGTTCTTTTGATGTCCACATGTCGATATCTGCGATTTATGGTTTTTAAGTTATTTTGACTTTAAGGAAAAAAGTGGCGGATGCACGTGGTACCTTGATAATTGATTACTTGAAAACGGTTATAGTCATGGCAACCCATTTTTATCAGTACATAGAGAATGAATAGGGCTTTCTGTTAGTGTACTTAAAAGAAAAGTTAAGTTGCGTACAACCGCACTTATGGAGATCCAAATTTAAGAAACTTCAAAGTCTATAAACTCAGTTTTTTTAAATGGAATGACCATTTTGTTACTATTGCATGAGGTAGAGAATCGAAATTGGCATATTTTGATATTACATGTTCCTATAGCTATCTTTCACAGTTTCTGATTTATTCCCATTTCATTGAATTGATACCATTTTTTTTTCGCATTTTCTTTTTAGTAGTTGGCCATGATTTTATAACAATCGAATTTTAAACAAATCTAGTGACACTAATCCGTCACCTACTGTTATAGGTTAACATAAGTTTTTCAAAAATCAAAAAATGACTTGCAGTGGTTTCACCTATTTTGGAATTTAATTGTTATTTATGATATGCCATGACTACAACCGTTTTCAGTAATCAATTATCAAGGTACCATCTGCATCCCCCATTTTTTTTTCTTCAAGTCAAAATAACTCAAAAACCATAAATGGCAGATATCGACATATGGGTATCAGAAGAACTAAAATTTCACGTAGAACCCAAAAATAGGGGTTGCTATTTAAAATAACGAAGTTTCTATCTACTTCCGGTGTTTCCGGAAGTGCGGTCATTTTGAAAATATTTTACATCGATTCGGCCTTCAGAGTAACTCCTAAGTACAAATTTTCAAAAACCTACCTATGTTACTTTCCCAGAAACGTTTAACTAGAGCTCCCAAAAAAACACCCTGTATACATTCTTTTTTTTTGCATAGGGAATCGCAAACGCCCTGTTTTGGTTTTGGTCGGTTACCATCTTCAGGGTTTTTGAGAGTGTCAATTTTTTTAGCATACATTGGTTAGAGTTTCTTAGTTTTTGAGAAACCTTAAATTGAAAAGTTAAACTATTTATTTGATTTTTTAAATTTGCATTTTTCTCAAAAACCATAGTCAAAAATGTTAATGTTAATAGTGGTAGGTTTAATATAATCGTAAAGTCGGAAATTTTATTAAAATTTGACATATTTGATCGCCACTGTCTACGGGATGTCGCTGGCAGACACGACCATTTCTACTTGACTATGTATCAGGATACTATACTTTCCAAGAAAATCAGCCATTTAACGATAACTAACATTTTTTTATGTAGCCAGCTCTTCGTCTATTATGCTTGTTGAAAGGAAGATCAAAGGATTAAACGTGTAGGTATTGCTGAGCTATTGCACTTATTTTGTAAGGCGCAAGGCGCAAATCTTTGGAATCCAATTTCAAACTTGGTTAATACAAGAAGTGTATTGATATTGAAAACAAAGGAGAGCACTTTTGCACGAATTGGGGGGGGCGGTCAAGAAAGGACAAAAGGTGCACTTTGGTTTAATTGGAGTTTTCCTTTTTCTGACAAGTTTCATAAATTTTTACCAAAAAAGGAACGCGATACTATTATTTTTAATCTGGTGTTTTTAATTGTGATCTCTACAACAATCTCAAAGTAATTTGGGTGCCTTGGCTCAAATAATAGCAGCAAGGGGCAGTGGAAAATGAAAGAAGCGAGCCATCTTCGCGAGTAATTTGCTAATGACCGGAGAAACAGAAAGTGAACTCGGCACCGTTATTGATTAACGTTTGGGGATTTATTTCGTAGTAAATTAACGTAGCCGTGATTTTATTAAATTTATAACGAGACACGTTTATGCGTTCATTGCGCTTGCAGTGCGAAAGCTCAATGGTTTTCGGCCTACAGACTGACAGACGGACTCCCTGAGGAAAAGTGGGTTAGTCGAAGGCCACCTCTCATTATGCTAAATAGGTATGGGGAAAAAAATGACCGACCTATATTAACCACGTAGGTGTATAATTAGGTCCACGTTTGCATGTTGCTCCTTTCGGCAGGCGCAACGTGTTGAAAACATTCTGGCCTATTCTCAACTATAACGTGCAAAGTGATCGTTGTCCTTGCTAAAAAAAAAATTTGGTCGCGCAATTAGATGTGCATAAATTATCGTGATTTCGCCGCGAATATGCATAAGTCGAGTCGATAACAATTAAGCAAACCCCACTAGCAGCAGAACGCAGAAAATGCTTCTCTACGTGCAACGGGAGGTTGTACAAGCGGGAGATCGACGATAAGCTTTTACATTGTATGAACGGGTCAACCACTTCGAATCACGTCAGAGCACTTTTCCCCACCTTAAATCCCTTGACCTTGAGCAACCCCCACCATCGCTTCATTAGCACATTCAATCATAAATTATTTATCAAAGTTTGGAGCAGTACGCGGATTATACCTCCATTCCAAGGGTGAATTTTGAGTGAGAAAGTTCGCGTACACGCTTCCTTTTTAAAACTAAAATAAATGCTCGATATTGATTTCGAAGACGAAGTAACACCATTCGCAGTCGTATCTTTGCCGACGATGGTACGCATTTCCACGCATCTTCCTCAGCTTTAACGCACTTTGTTCTCGATGCAGCCTGCGAGTTACGGAAAAAAGAATGGCATCTGGTACGCGGCGCCCGGAGGTCAAGGTTGGAGCAAAGCTGTCAGTCGGAAAGCTTCAATTGTTGAGGTGGACGTGCCACCTCCGGGTGGAGGGACCATCAAACCGAGCTCGGGGAGGGTCATACGCATTATTAACAACATGGACCACACCGTGCAGGTGAGCTTTCCGATTTCCGATATCTCTCACTAACAACCGGAATTTTTAGTGTCGCGTGCTGTTAAACTTACGCACCACTCAACCCTTTGAAGAGGTGCTCGAAGACTTGGGGCAGGTGCTGAAAATGAACGGAGCGAAGAGGATGTTTACCGTGTCCGGCCAGGAGGTGCGCAGTTTCTCGCAGTTGCGTAATGAATTCGCCGACGAGGACACTTTCTATCTGGGAATTGGTTCGGTTGGTGCAGCCGTGATGATGTCGCCCGCTAGAAGATCGCGTGCACGTGCGCCCCAAGCGGCCGTCGTAGAAGATCTAAGCAAACAGAGGCGAGCGAGGAGTAAAAGTCGCCCGAGAGCCTTGTACGCGCCGGAAAATGAAATAATTAGGACCAATGGTAAGTGCGTCAGCAAAGTAGCGAAACTCAGTACCTCTCCTAGACTACACTCTACTGGAAGTGCTCAAAGAGGAACCTATCCGCGTTACGATTAAGGGGCTCAGAAGAACGTTTTATCCTCCAATTCACCATGCGCCGGTCGACAATACTCCACCGGATAAGAAAATGCAGTTGGAATGGGTGTATCCTTTAAACGTTGCATGCACGATTACCATAATCGTTGTATGCATAATTTTCATTCTTGCACGGGCATTTTGGCAGAGTCAATACAATTTCTTATGTATTGACGTCATGGCCATTATTACACTCTATCTGACACTCTGCTCGTCTTCAAGGTCATTGTGTACCTACCTCCTATTGTTCTATACCGTCCCCTCCCAAATGAACGGTGCTGAAGTCAGATCAGTAAAGGTGATCTGGATCTGAAGGATCGGATGGTGGAGAATGATCCGGAATGGAGTCGCAGTCCATCCATTCTCTCTCTAGCAACACGCGATTAGTGCAACATAAATAGCACCTTCTTCTAAGCTATTCTGTAACTATGGACCCTCGTCAAGTTAGCAATAGCATAGGGAATTTTGTCGTTCTGGCCAAAGAAGTTTGTTTTTTCGGGCATTCGTTTTTGGGCCCTATTTAGAGCTCAAGTAAACGTTATTTTTTCGCACGCGAAGATGACGTAAAGATCGTAGTCCGCAAACCGAGAATAAAAGGATTACGGTACGGTTTAATTTCCACCAAGGCATTCCGGTAACAAACTTGTTAAGTGCCTTAAAAATCGTTTCAAGAGGGATTATGAGTGCAAAAGCGACATCGCGGTATATTCAAGAACTAATAACAAAAAGTTAGATAAACCTCTCACCAGGAAAGATTGCCGGTCATAGAACACTTGATCCCGGTCTACAATCTATGTTTTTCTAAAGATGTGAGCGACTTCCGGGATAGTATCGTGTCAATGTTGAACAAAAAGACGTTTCGTTCAACATTGGCATGATCCTATTCCGGAAGTCGCTCGCATCTTAAGAAAAACATAGATTGTAAATCGACACAAAGTGTGCTGTGACCGGCAATCTTTCCTGGCGAGAGTTATTAGGATGTATTTCGTATGAGATTACGTAGAAAGGATTAATCTGACAATTGGAATCAGGGATCGTTTTAATTGGAGTAGATCACATTGGGAAACGAAATTCTTCCTGACAGTAGACAACAAAAAACAACCACTCAATACCCGCGAAATTTCATCAGAATCCTGACGAGGCCAAATGCAGATCTCCTTGAGATCTACACTCTATTAACATAGGTAGAGCAATTGAGAAGGTATCATATCTACACGAAGGGCCGTACCGACTTTATAGGAGATGAAAATCAGCAATTCCAGGACACGACATTTAAGAGGTACTGTAATAATTAAGGTACGCGTTCACCGAGGCGGAGCGGACGCACCGTAAAAATACTATTATTTCTATAACCCTTTTATTTGTAACACCCGTTACAAAATGGCGGCCAACGTGGGGCTGATTATTCATTACATTTACTTATGGATGCGAAGAAATCATCTGTGCTTTCTGCATAAGGGGTGCGAGCCGATTCTTTTCTATGATCCTTGTAGCGTAGAATCACACACTATTTTCACTAGGGGACATTCCGCTCGCATTCAGAAACACGACTTTTAATCCGGCTCATATTCGTTAACTGATCCTTGAACTCGTAGAAAGCGATCGAGTTCTCGAGTTACGAGGAGGACCAGACGGACAGACAACACCGTCGCTAAGGGGAATTCCTTTCGAAAAATTCCCCTAAAAACGCGATTTATTAAAAGTCATGAATTGCGCGAAGTTGAGTTGTCCCTCAATCAGGAAATTCGCTTTAGATTTGCATTACAATAAATTCCGCTCTCAAGAACAAGCACCCTAGCGTCTGCCTCTCCCCTCCAAAAGCATTTCGCTCCCACCGTATTAGTAGCTCACCAGAACGACCGCTATAGCCCAAAGGATCGCTTTTTAAACAATTCGTCCTCCGAATGACGGCTTTTTTTTCAAACGCTACCATGGCAGTTTTCTCTGATCTGATTTGAAAAATAAAAACAGTTCTGAAAACATAATGAACATTCCTTTCGGCCTATCTATAACATTTACTACCTCTTCCCATTTGAAATTTTTGGGGTGCAATTCACCCCCTTTTCAAGGTTAAAGTTATGTAAGTAGTATTACTTAATGTAGTGAGCCCCTCAAAACTAAAATTGACGTGTTCGAGCGTTTCTGGCAAAACTGTCGTTAAGTTGGCAAAATTGGCATTGACTGTTTTCAGTGGGCCACCCTGTATAAAAAATCTCCATAGAAAAGGATCGATTACCATTTTTTTTAACTACCATGACGGATACTTTCGAAAAGATTTAGCAAATCTTTTTTCCAGTGGAATATCCTTCCTGTGGTGGGGGCTGGGGGGGGGGATCCCAGGCCCCCGGTACTATGTTCTCCCTAAGACCTATAGCCCTTACAACTTGTATGTATGAAAAATCTCGTTAGAAAAGATTTATCTGGGAGAACGCGAATTTGAATTAACGCGAATTCATTTGAATTAACGCGAATTAATTTAAATTAACGCGAATTAATTTGAATTAACGCGAATTCATTTGAATTAACGTGAATTAATTCGAATTAACGTGAATTAACGCGAATTAACGTGAATTAATTTGAATTTAACGTATATTAATTTGACTTAACGTATATTAATGTAAACTAATTTGAACTAACGCGAATTCTCTTGAATTACCGTGAATTAATTTGAATTAACGTGAATTAACTTGAATTGACGGGAATTAATTTGAATTTTTGGTGTACACACCAACAATGGTACTTGTCTCCCCCTAGGCTGTGGGGGTATGCCAATATCCCCAACACAGGAAAGCTCGATTACCTTTTCTCAGAAACTACCATGACAGTTGCTTTCAGTAAAATGTTTATTAAATGTTTTTTCCGAGAGTGTCCTCCTTGTGCTGGGGGGTATTCCATATGGCCCACACCCAGGTACATTCGCCTCAATAGAATTTGCGTTCAAGAGTACTCGATCCCGTTAATTTTATAGAGCGTGCAACCTACTGGTGATGCTATGAGGGATGAACTACTTTTCTGATCGTTGTTGGAATTTGAGGTAGGGTGTATTAAGAAATTGTATATCGTTTTTGTCTGAATTGTGTCTCTGAAAATATGGGGTGCGGATTTTTGCATATTTATCATTGAACAGTTATACCTACTTTACATTAAATATGCAAATGTGTGAATGGAATACGATCACGAACTTCATGCGAGGTAATCGATCACAAGGTGTCCACTGTTGAGAGAGTGGATCATCTACCCTATCGAACCGACACAAAACCAAGTGGATCCATTTTTAATTAATTAATTATTAATTTAATATTAATTCGTTTAATTGCGTCCATCACCACTACTCCAGAAATTGGCTCGACTTCTCCTTGACATAAACACAGATACGGATACAGGGGTTTAGACTCGCGCAAGAACCTGTGGGTTTTACCGACCGGCGAGTTGCTCTACTACGTGGCGGCGGTCGCCATAATGTACGACAGGGACGAGGAGTCGCAGAGGCACTACATCGGCCACACGGAAGATATTCAATGGTAACGCGCGCCTTTCGCTTTCGACGTCTCAACGAAACTTTTCAGCATGGACCTTCATCCCTCTCGAGAGATGGTAGCCTCCGGTCAAAAGGCTGGGAGAAATCGCAAAACGCAGGCACACATCCGAATATGGAGCACCGAAACGTTGCAAACGCTGTACGTTTTCGGTATGGGCGAATTCGAAGTTGGCGTGGCCGCCGTCACCTTCTCGCAGCTGGTTAGTCACCCTTCGTTTATTATTTAGTAATTGTTGCGTTGTAGAATGGAGGCAGCTACGTGATGGCCGTTGATGGTGGACGCGAAAGTATACTGTCAGTATGGCAATGGCAGTGGGGGCACCTCCTGGGGAAAGTCGCCGTAAGTATCAACAGGTATTGGCCTCGCAATTTCTGAGACTAACTTCCAGACATTGCAAGAGGAATTATCTGGAGCCGCGTTTCATCCACTCGACGACAACTTGCTCATCACCTTCGGAAAGGGACATCTAACATTTTGGAATCGACGAAAAGATGGTTTCTTCGAACGTACCGACATTATCAAGCCTGTAAGTGGTTGTCTCGCCAGAACTAGTGGAATAATGAACATTTTCAGCCCTCTCGCACACTGATCACCAGTTTGCAGTTCGAACAAGATGGCGATGTGATTACGGCAGACAGTGACGGATTCATTACGGTTTACAGCGTCGACAGTGATGGCGCGTATTTCGTTCGAATGGAATTCGAGGTGAGTAGACTCACGCTGGCCAACTCATTGTTACCCCACCACGTTGTAGGCGCACAATAAAGGAGTGAGCACCCTAATCATGCTATCAGAAGGAACATTGCTATCCGGTGGCGAGAAAGACCGAAGGATAGCTGCGTGGGATTCCCTCCAAAACTATAAGAGGATAACGGATGCCAAAGTAATGTGGGTTGCTGCGCGAATACAGACTGACCTTTGTGTTCCAGTTGCCCGAGGTAGCGGGAGGAGTTCGTTCCATTTACCCACAGCGACCAGGACGAAACGATGGAAATATTTACGTTGGCACGACTAAAAACAATATCATGGAGGGATCTCTGCAGAGAAGATTCAACCAGGTAAGTCACAAGTGGGGCTGCTTATAGTTTTTACGCTGTTGTAGATTGTCTTTGGGCACAGTCGCCAACTGTGGGGATTGGCTGTTCATCCAGACGATGAGCTTTTCGCAACGGCCGGACATGATAAAGTTATTGCGCTGTGGAGGAAACACAAACCAGTGTGGACTACTCAAGTAAGTGACCTTCTCGAGACTCCAATGATTTAGGTGTTAATTTCTAGGTGAGCTATGAGTGCATTTCGTTAAGCTTCCATCCGTTTGGTGTCGCTTTAGCGTCGGGCAGTACCGAAGGCCATCTCATAGTATTGAACGCCGAAACGGGAGTGGTTACAACAACGATCAGAGTGTGCGGCTCTCCGCTGAGCAGCGTGGGATATAACGCAGGTGAGCATGTTCTTCCACTAATCAAAGGCTAATCAACGTCCACAGCCGGAGATCTAATCGCAATTGCCTCGCAGAATGGAAGTATTTATCTGTTCCGTGTCAGTAGAGATGGCTTCTCTTACAAGAAATCTAACAAAATACGAGGCTCTCAGCCTTTAATACAGTTGGACTGGAGCTCAGACAGCAACTATTTACAAACCGTCACCGCCGACTACGACCTCACGTTCTGTAAGTATAAAGTGTGCGACTAGTCGGTGTAACCTCCCGCTGTAGGGGACATCAAATCTCTGTCACCAGAAAAAAGCCCCATTGCAATGAAAGATGTCAAATGGCACACTTACAACTCCTCAGTCGGATTTTTAGTATCCGGAATCTGGAACAACCGATTTTATCCCATGACGTCAATAATTAGCACCTGTAACAGATCGGCGGCGCATGACTTGTTAGTGTGCGGTGATGCCGACGGGTACATTAGGCTCTTCAGGTATGGACGCGGTAGAGAGACAGTTTGAAGTTTAACCTTTCATTCTTCAGGTACCCCTGCTTCACGCCGAAGGCGGAATACAACGAGGAGAAAGTGTACAGCGGACAGATCGCGTCGGCCCGGTTTCTTTTTAACGATCGCAATATTGTCACGGTAGGAGGAACAGACGCCAGTTTAATGCTGTGGGAACTCACGGAAGAATAGCAGAAAGCTTTCTCCTTCTACTTGCCGGCGATCAATCGAGAACCAGTAGATTACGACGAATCCGATTTTGAATCTGACATAGAAGCTCCCTTCGAAGTGCTCAGCCTTAGATACTACTAACGAGTCGAGACATTTGTACATACCAAACACCGGTACAGGCCCATATATACCCGGGATACCGGATTTTACTTCCATATGCACATAAAAAAAAAGTATGAAAGTGATAACGAATTACCTCAGTATAGATCAAGAGAAACAAAAATATTTATTAACGCCGATCACTGAAACTGTATCCTTAAGCACGTATCCATTACTAATTTTAGAAATCGGTGCTTGAATTGAACTGAAATGGACCGGTTCGATTCGTGTGTGCTTGGTGGTACTTTGTTAGGTTGCAGTACCGGTTTGTTGCGGGAACGAATCGAGCACTGTGTACACTTTTTGAAATACTACTTTACGCAACAACAAAAACAAACTGCCAGTAGTCTTAATAATTACCATCGTTCTTAGATAATCGCAACTTAATTAAACGCTTTGAGAATTGTAATTTTTAATAAAATTTTTTGGAAATTTTACTTCGTGTTTTTATATCTAAACTGACAAATCGCCAGAATTGTCAATGTTTTTCTCAAGAGAAAAGCTCAAACATGATATCAAACCCCAGACGTGGTAAACTTAAAAATTGAAGTTACAGACTTGATTGTGAGATCCTCTATATGTAGTCGTGTGGTGGTAATGACATCTCTGAAGCTGAGCGTTATAAAGGAATTTCAGATTTCGTCAACTATGAAAAACACTTAAATGTCACCACAGGAGAGAGCAAATAACTCTCTCTCTTTAAGAAATGAGACAAAAATGGGATCTAATCGGATCCCGCCTAAATTTGAAATAGAAAAGTGGCACGCGATCAAAAGTCTAAGGCAGAGATCCTTTACGTTGGTTGGTTGGGGTAACAAAGGCAAATTGCATGGCGTTGGAGGCAAATTCGACATTAACGACATAATATGTGGAAATTATCGAATCACAACTCAAGAGCTTTTGTTAGCAGGGTCGGATAAGGGTAACTTTGGTTCTCGTGCGGAAATTTCAAGTCTATGGTTGACATGCGCGATTAATCATAGCTTTAGAGGTTACTAGTGTGGTTACAGTATTCACATCCCTGTGATTTGTTGAAGTAACCTGAATATATTTGTGTTTGGCGTTCAACGACTTTATTTTGTTAAAAGAAAAGAACAATAACAGTAGCCATGTATGTCAGATTCGTTTTTGACTAATAGTTGTTACCTAAATCATTCAATACATAAATAACAGTTTTATACGTTCATTAAAATGGTGTTTATTGTAGTACCTACACTCTTTTCTCAGTGGTTATGGATTAAACATTCACACGATTGCCTTCTGAGGACAAAAGATATTATTTTACAAACAACAAATCTATACATACATCTAGCAATCGCAAAATATAAATTCTACCTGCAAGACTACCGTAGTCTTGGCCCTAAGTTAAAATCATAAATTGAATAAACATTTACACCAAAAATGAAAACGATTGATATTAAATCATGTCAATTTCAAAACAAAGATTAAAAATTATAAAAAAAAAACTAAAATGTCGCTGTTGAACACAAATAAATTATAAAGATATGCAAAGATTACTACCTGCATTAAATAAACGCTCTCTCTATGGCCGCTCAAACCAAGATGGTGGTCAAGTAAGAAGCGTTCGTGCTCTTTGAGACCGCGCAGGCAACTGTCCCCTACTAAATGTCGCGCGATTAAAGCAACAAGATGGAAAAGTGTCTTCGCAATATAATTACAATGATAATTATAATATAATTACATTCGAATAGAACCAATTTATAGCAAGAAGCAGGGCCGGCTTTAGGCGTAAGCGGTGTAACCCGTCGCTTACGCCGCAGACAAGAAGGGGCGCAAAAATTACTCATGGTTAATGACTGACGGACCACAGACGTAAAAATACGTACACGGGAAGCATATTCATTAATAGCAAACGCGTTATCCCTTCGGAAAACTCTGTACCATTTTTGTACAACTTTGCTTCTCAAAAAAAAATGTGAGAACACAATAAACCTACAAATAGTAATGTGAACCTAATGTTCAATTCCGCTAAATTGGAATTAGCGGGGGTACGAAATTCGGTAGTATAATAAATGAACCTCTATACAGAGTGTTAATTAATTTCATGCAAATATTTCAGGGAGTGATACTCGTCACAATATGAAAAAATTGGTCTAAAAGTCGTCGTTTTCGTTATACAGGATGACAAAGAAAATGCAACACCCTATATATTGCGACCAACTATATTTTGATACTTTATTGTAGAGATTCTAAAAATTATCCTAGAACACAAGAGAGACAAAATTGAAACTTTGCCTCCCTGTATAACAAAAATGGTGTCCTTATACACCACGCACATATTTGCATTTTTTCTTATTTTGACGAGTGCTAACACCCCCTGAAATATCTGCATGACATAGTTAACAACCTGTATTTTTAGCGCATTTTCCAACTCATTGTGGAAGGCGCTATTATGGCCACTTTCTCCGTCCGTCTGTCCGTCCGAGGCCTTAACTACTTCTACAGTTTTCAAGATATGTACTCGTAGTTCGTTCCTTTTGCACTCGGTAGCTAATAGCTCTGGCACCTCAACCAAGAAAAATCTTGACGATGCAAAAACTGCGCAATGTCAATTTTCTTATTTATAGAGATATTTCTTTAAAATTTTAAACACATATGCTTCTAGTAAAGACAAGCATATCGCATATTGTAAAAATCAGATGTGCGCATGCGCAAACTACGCAATGTCAACTTTCTTATTTATAGAGATTTTTTTAAATTTTGACCAGAGATTCTTCTAGCAAAGGCAAACATATCGCATACTTTAAACATCAGGTGTGTGCATGCGCAGACTACGCAATCTTAAGCTTCGTATTTATAAGAATATTTATGCCATAACTTATTTTCCTTTGTACACACAAACCGGAAGTACTGATGAATTCATGGCGAAAACTTTTTTCATTTTTAAAAACTTGCTTGCCAAAAATTCCCATTGTTCAGACTTTAGAAAGGCGGGCAGAGGCGCAAATTTTAGTGATCGCTTACACGTAACTTTCGCCTTGAGCCGGCTCTGGCCAGAAGACCGTTTCGGCGCCAAGAATTTAAAAAGTGCCTTATTCTCCAGTAAGAAGACATACAGATGTCGAGCTTAGAAATGCAATTGGCTTTTTAATTCAGGTTTGTTGTATTCACTAAATTTTGAACTCTTGAACGCGTCGATTTGCCGATTTTTGTACTTTATAAACCCCCCTTAAAATTTTAATATTTGATTTTACACTAGAGAAGTGGTCTAAATTCTGAAAGCTTTTAGTGCAGACATTCGCAACCTGGATCGCAAACTTTAAATCGTAAATCGTACATTATATCATTTTTCTATCTTTGAGACCACTTAAATGTTTCAATAATTTTCGAAATTTATGGAAAAAAGAAAATTACCTCAATTTACGTGATCACCCCACTAATCGACCAGGGCGCTTCGTCGTTTATGTGTTGCGTATGATTCTACAACAGGTAGGTAGTATCCCACCGGATTTCTGACTAACCCATGGCCGCAATGACTGCATACCGAGAGTAACAGGGACGCGAATTGTTCTTCTGGGTCTTATTTCCACTTATTCTGAAAGTAGATGATCAAAATCGGTTTATAAAAATTGCTGTACCTACTCACCCTGGTTTGATCTAGAATTATCGATGACAACGGCACTGTCAACGAATTGAGGAACTGCGGTCAGATCAAAACAGAAGTAGGATTGGAACACTTGGCACATTAAAGGTACCGAAGCCGGTGGCGTAGTGGTTGAGTTGCCGACTGCTATTCGGGAGGTTGTGGGTTCAAATCCCACTGACGACTGCTTTGTCTTGGGGTTTCCTCAGACGTACATAGCTTCGAAATCTATGAGGCGAATGCTGGAGCAGTACTCTTCCCTCTCAGCACTCTAACTCCGTTCCGTAATTCCCGTTCTCTGGCCGAAGAGGGCCAGGAAACCCAGAGCAACCCGCCTCCGATATCCCTCGGGGTGTCGGAAGAATGAAACACGTTGGCCTTTTCCTTTTCCTTTACCCTATAGGTAAACGGTACCATTGCGACTAAGATGCGTAACAAAATAAATAAATTGAATTAAAAAATATGGAGGTGGGGCGTTGCCCATCCGCAGCTGCCCCAAGTGGTCCCACTGAACCTCCGAAGATTCACTTACCGTTTGATTTTCGTCACTAAACACCACCACTAGATCACTATCGCGCTTTTCCCGCCACGGTTTGGTAGTTATTTTAATGTGGAGTGTCTTCTATGGATGGGCATACAAAACGGTCCGTATGTATGGAATACATTAATTTTTAACGTTATTATGGACTATTGGGAAAAACCTGACAGAGAACGATTTCTATTTTTGATTCGATATTTTATGGTATGAAAATGTTGCCCCCTCCGAATTATAAGCACTCTCTTTTTAAATTAGAAACGGGGTCGTGTAGCACCTAGTTTGAAAAAAATGTTTAATTCTCATAACTGAGAAAATTAATTTTGAAGATGAATCATATCTCAAGACCGGATTTAAATGAGATAAACTTTTAAAAAAACATCTAACACAATTATTTGCAGATGTCCCCAATCTTTCTTAACTAAATCCAACTGAACAATAAAACAATCAAATTATTTAAACAAAATTAAACATATAATAATTCTAATGCACATCAATAATTGAAATCAAAATGTGTGTTCCGTCCAAATTATCATCCACAATTAGCCTTAAAAAATTAAAATTATACAGGATGGCCCATCATTACTATATGTACTGATGATAATAAAAATGTCCGCATGACGTAGTTTACATAACAATATACTATGATTTTTACTGGAAGCATTATCAAAATTAACTTTATGTTATGATTGCACAAAATTCAGACAGACAGACAGAGAATTAAAATCCCTTCCAAACAGGCGCCACCCGACCTCCTTTTTTTAATTTTCGGGAGTTGCTTATAAATCAGACGGAGCGATAGAGATGGGTAATATTTTCGTACTATAATTTGTCAAACTAAAAATAAAAAATACACGTCTCAGGTTTTTTTTACCAATAGTAGAATATAGTAAGGCAAAAATGAATTCTGTACGTATGAATCGCTCCGTAAATACCGATGTAGAAATAGAGAGAGAGACAGAAATTAAAATAAATCAGGATAGAGAGTTTTCCTCATCAAAGTAATGGTGTTTCCAAAGAACTAATTATAACCGTAATTGGCGATTGTTAAATTCCCAAATCATCATCCTTATACTAAAGCACATGGCTCACTTCAAATACAATTGTTGAGAGGAAGAGAGCGTAACCGCACATAAGCTTGAAGAGTAGATAATATTTATTCTGTTAAGCAAGTAAAGTAAAGTAGACGTAAATTAGATTGTTATGTTTGTACTTTCACATTTAGTTTTTCCCTGATGATGACAGCTTTGCTGTCGAAACGGGTAAGTATGTATTATTAAAGCTTTATTGTTTTTTCTCGATGGTTTTGTGTCAATTTTCGTTATTCCTCAAAAACATTCGCCTTGGGAACGAAAAATTAACCCCAATACTTTTCATAACTTAACCCGAAAAATAATTGCAGTCAGTCTTGCGTCATCATGATAAGAATTAGAACGCGAACGTTAAGTAACTTCATAAAAACATAGTCCCTGCATAAAAAGGAAAAATCCTACCTTTAGAAGCCGGCCGTTCTGGAATCTGAAACAAAAAAGTACATAAGGATGCAGTAAGAAAAGGTTGCCAAATCGCGGCCTACGGTATATGCAGACCGGGCCGATCGAAAAGTCATGTGACCTGAGGCAATTTGGGACACATTAAATACATTCCCTACGACTGTAGCGCTGTCAGTGAGTGTTTTTGTGTCAGTGCTAAGTGCGCCTGAATATCGCACAATTATTACGAACAAATTATTTGGATAATTAAATTGCAAAGCAAGGTTCTTTATGTAATTGTCGCCCTCCTGCGTGCGGGGGAATATGTCCAAACAGCATTTCTGTCTTTTAGGAATTTTGTTATAATTTTTCATGTGTCGGAATAATTTTTGTTGGCATTGCCAATCAATTACTTGTGTGGTTAGTCGAACCCAAAGTTTTCATGTCAGATTGTTCTATTCGTGTCCAAGATTTATTTTAGGTATTGTGTAATAAATTCTTTGGAAACGAGGCCACCAAATTTCAAATTGAGAAATTTGAAGTCAGAATTAGGATTTTTCACTACGGCAGATACCGCATGTGTACGAAGAGAGATTATAAAATCCCAAGTTTCAATTTTGATTTGTTTTGATCTAGATGGACAGGTGTTTTGTGGGTGGCGTAATGACCGCATGCATGGGAATGTTTTTCTAGGGTTGAAAACTTACCCTTTAGCCTTATTGATTGGGTCTCGCCTGGAAGGTACACTAACAACAGGAGATAATCGCACTTGTTGACGTTGATGGACTACCAACTGGTAAACTGGAATGATGAGGTACGGATAGCTTCATATGCAATAACTGAAAAGGAAAAATACTATAAACCGACAAAGTATGAGATCAAAATCTGTAGGTGTTTTACAAAGGTAAATTATCAATGAGCAAATAAAGCGATTAAAAACTTTTGATCCATCAAAACTCACCGTGTTCGCCAAAATCAAGGGTAGACATATCCGATCTGGTCCATCACAGGTGTTGATAATGATAAATCCTGGCCAGCAGGTGCAGATGGTGCTGTGAACAATTGATGAGATCAGTACGACCATCACAGTATACTTCTAGGCGTGTTCGTTTAATAATTAGCCTCATCACATGATGGGATCGGATAAGACTAATTAATTAGCGAACACGTCTATAACGATTTAATTACTCACCTTGTTTTTAGAAACGAATAAATAGATCTTCGTGTGATAATAAATGGACTATGATCACCCTCAAAGGCATTCACCTTGAGGACGTAATAATTAGCTGCAATACTTCTTCATAGTAACTCGCAGAGAAAATCAATTTACTTCACGTAAGCAGTACGGCTATGAACTCATAGTCCTACTGCTGTGCATGAGGTCAATTGATTGACATCGCGAAAGAGGAATTATTGCAGTTAATCGTAGGTCACCAAAATGGTAAGCCGCGGAGATGACCACAACCTATTTAGAATCACAACACGAAGTATTGCTAAAATTAATCGCTGATTTTCACTTTAATCACTATAGGCACTATTCACTTTTCCCCCACTGCTAAATACATAAAAAATAAAAAGCCCATGCATAGAAAAGAAAAAATCCTACCTTTATAAGGCTGCTCTTCTAGAATCTGAAACAAACAAAAAATTAATTAGAAAGATGTAGAAAGGTACCAAACGATTCTTAGTCAAATACTTTATTGAGAGTCCTTAAGAGAAAATTTAAACAAAAAAAATCTTTCATTTCTTGAACAGACTGCCCTTAGGTACATTTGCTTTTGTTTAGATTTTACTGTAAATATTACAATCATAATTAAAAATTGACAACTTACCCTTAGCCTTATTCTTTGGGTCTCGCCTGGGAAGACTGCGAACACACGCTGCCAGCCGCACCCGTTCACGTTCGTACTGGCAAACAGGCATGACCAGTTGGAGGTAACTGCAATGTAGAAAGTACATTATACAAAAAGCTCTAGTACCATTGATGATTTATTTATGTGTAACATTGAAATTGATACCAAAGCTAGTCACATAAGATCAATGAGCAATATGCAACGTTAGAGAAATTAAGAAGTATTACGCGATCCAAATCGGTTTATTTTCATTATACACTTACCGCCTGAACAGAGGCCAATAGAACCTAGGCTAGTGTTGTTCCATGTGAGAAGTGGGAACCTCGCCAGAGATGGAGATCCCGCGCTGTGTCTTGAAGTATTTAACCACTTCTTGCCCTGCGGACAGTAGAAAAGATTAGTAAGTAGGCCCATCATTCTCTTTAAAATCAACTATCGGGTATGTTCGCTTCTTAACGAATTGTCTTATCAGCGACAACTTTCTTTGGACTAAAACGATTATAAGCGAACACACGCATATAGTAATGTAATTACTTACCTGCATTTGAAAATCTTTAAGCTGATTTTTGTCAAATACTAAATGTGGTATCACTGTCATCGAAGCGACTCAACTATGTAACAGAAGAATTGACTACAATATGGATTCATAGTCTGATTCTCAAGAAGAATCAGTTTGACAGTTGAATAGGAATTTAACACACTAAACCTTCCCCATACTTCTTTATTAAAAAATTGTGAATAAAATCACATAGCGACTATAGTTTCGACCTAAGTCATTTTCAAGCTGTAGGAAAATGACTTAGGTCGAAACTATAGTCGCTATGTGATTTTATTCACAATTTTTTAATAAAGAAGTATGGGGAAGGTTTAGTGTGTTAAATTCCTATTCAACTGTCTACTTTCTGACCCCGTTTTGAGCTTTACCACCATGGATTCCCACCAAGAAGAAGAATCAGTTTGCTTTAACTAGTATGACCAAAGAGTATTATGGGTACTCTTTGGTATGACTATACACAGCCATACTGATTAATGTAAACTGTATTATATCGTGAGAGGGACCAGTCGAAGAAATATTGCAGTTAGACCTACGTTAGCAAGATGATAGGTTGGGTAGACGGGCACAACTCACTTAGTATTACAATTCGAAAATCAGCTAATGTACCTAATACCTACCTTTTCTTCCTTTTAATCACAATATGCACTATTCACTCCCCCCTTGCTAAATACACAAAAAAATGCCATAACACATGCACAAAAAAGAAAAATCCTACCTTTATAAGGCTGCCCTTCTGGAATCTGAAACAAAAAATTCGAGTTCAAAATCCTATCAAACTAATAAACACAACGGAATATCAACTTGCTCAAGAATAACGATTTTGCAAGTTTTGGTCAAAATGTGGCCTTAGAAAAAGAGTTTAACATCTATGAATCAAACGCGGATATGAAATGTGCATGTGATGTACTCTTTCGGCATAAGTTTAGTGCGTTTGAAAGCTTTTACAACGCCAAATTCGTGTGGAAAGAATCATTTTTGGTTTTGGGTACATTTTGGCCTAGACAATTGTTACACATATGAGCGTCATAGGGAAACTCGATACATGACTTGGGGAATAAAATATGTTGACTTTTACTATATTGAGCCCACCGTTTTTCCTATTTCCGATTCACTCGAGGTGCTATCACTTTTGTTCCTGTTTAGCCAGATTCCTGAAAACTAATAGCGTCCTACCGTACACCAAATTTCAACACGATCGTCTACTTTTAAAAAGAGTTATAGTGTACACGGACAAAAATTAAAAGCATTTAGGAGATCTTAACTAACAATTATAGCGAACACACACGAGTACGACAACCATACAAAACTATAAAAGTTTTGAGAATCCTTAATAATGTACCTATTCTATGAGTGAACGTGGGTTCTCCGTTCTCAAAAATCAGTAAAACCGCACCATAAATCAGAATTTTTTATTCCTAGAGGCCAGAAACAGACAGACAGCAAAACCAACAGGTATTTAATTATATTAACACCGAAATCCAGGCTCGTTTGATGGTTTCGAAGATTACAGCACCTTTCAGTGGAAATGTAGTCGAAGGAATGGGCACATAGAAAAACTGACACGCGGAAATATTCCTTTGTACGCTAAAAGTGTCTTTTTACAAAATGAAAATTTAACAAGTATAAATTGTGCACAACTCTTGTGCAGATAAAGCGCATTTTTTTTACCGAAATAGCTTTTGTTTTGACATCACCAAGGGATATATTTCTTGCAGATGTCCCAATCGCCCTTTATGAGTACCCTCTTCCGACAATCCGTTTTTGAGGTATAAGGGAATATACCCGACCACTATAAGAGGTCGAGGAGGAGAGCTATGATTGGTAGAAGTTAATTCCTTTCGTTGAAACCTTTCATTAGAGTACCATGAAGGATAAAACTATTTCCACTCATTCCCCCCCATCCCCCTCCACCCTGTATTTTGATAAGGGGACAGAAAGAAGGACAGTAGTTGGTAGACAACGGTATCCTTTCGATGAGACCTTTAATTAAAATACAATGAGAGATATAATTAATTTTTAACTCCCTCCCCTCCCCCTCAGGCCCCGTCGCTCACTGATTTCGAAAAAGAGTCGCACGGGAAAGTTATGGTTTGTACAAACCAATTTATTTCGAAGAGACCTTTCATTAGAATACCATGAAGGGTAGAACATGTGTTAACCCCCCCCCCCCCCCATTTTCTAAACTTGGCATCATTAAAGGCATGCGTATGCAAAATCTGAGACCAATATGGTTGTCGTATGTAAAAGTTAGGCACGTTTTACTTTCAAAAACAGCATCTCAGGAAATAATTCGTGGGGGGCCCCCCCCTTTTAGACAGCGAAATTTGTTGCCCGTCTGGCACACCTTCAAGGTATAGACTACCTACTGCAAAAAATTCCAGGACTCTAGGACCATTCCCCTAGAAATAGTTCGAAACGGGAGAGGTGGGTCCGGCGAACAGACGGACAAAACGCAAACAGTAGCACATTTTTTTTAATTCTTAAAAAATGCGCTAAAAAAATTAGCATCGACAAATGGACGGACGGACGGAAATAATTATTTCCAAACTAGGTACTCAACACAACGGAACGTTACTTAAAAATTTCTAATTAATGCCACTTGCCAGTAGAAATTTAAGCATGGACAGGTAGCGACGGACAGACAGAAATATTTTTTGTATTATATTAAAAACAAAGCACTTTTCTCTAAAACAAAATTCGTTTTAAGCAATTGTATCTTATCGTAAAAATTCAGCTGTAGGCCAGGGTTATATTATATAGAAGCACGGACAGACGCCATATTTTCCAAACTCAAGAAGATATTGAAAATCGCGCAAAACCGTTTCGGAGGTATCGAGGGGGAACCATGACGTTATGAGTGACAACCCCCACTCCCCGTTAACCCCCCAGCACCCTCTCTTTAAAAATCCATAGGCATGGCTTACATTTCTCTCGGGATGTCTCTCATTAAACGTTCTAGCTGTTCTAAAAGATGAGCGATTTTCGCAGCCATAAATGAAGTTCTTGTTGTTGTGTTGTTGTTGTTGTGTTAATGAATATTGACTTTATTGGTACCACTGGAAAGCATTTTTCAGTAGCTTTCCAACGATGTGTCACAAGTATGGGGTTGCCATTTAGGAATTTTGAAGAGGGGAGGCTGGGTGGTTAAGAAGGGGTGGGGGATTGTCACTCTCACTCAAAACATCATTTTGGTTCCCCCTCGATACACCCGAACCGGTTTTGCAAGATTTTCAACATCTTCTTTAGTTTGGAAAATATGGCCGACTGCAAGTTGTAAAATTGACACCCTGTATATTCATTCATTCCAGCAAACTGGGAAGTAAGTTGAATTTAGGCTGTTAGAAGAAGAGGGACTGGGGAGTTATGGAAGCGCACTTACGGATAAATACCTACACAAATAGCCCTGCAAGAAAGTTTTCCGCCAAATACTGGCAAGTGGGTTTAAGAGAATTCTTACTATTCGCACCATTTTGACAACGTTTTGTACGTTATTGTCGCATTAAAAAACGACCCGAAGTTATTTTAACCCGATTTTGTGCAAATATTTTCGATTGTGAAAGACACACGATTTCAAGTAAAAAGCAACCTTTTTCGAGAAAAAGAAAGTGCTTATTCCGTGTGCTTTTTGAGAGCTTTCAACCCTTGTATGGATATAAATACTTAGTCCTCGTACCGTGCTCACAAAAATGAGAAATCGTTTTGAAAAACTGTGAATTTTTTTCACAAAGAAGTTCAAGTTAGAAATCATTTGAATCAGATTTTCTTAACTTTGCGTTGCAATGGCAGCAGGTGCGTTAATGACGTGGCACTTTATCTTTGAACACGTGTTGTAGGTACAATAAAGATTCTAATTTAATTACCTTATAATTACTTTTTTTGGATTCACTACGAATAAGATGCTACTTTTTAGGGATCATGCACAAAAACCACTAATTGAAAAAACCCGATCCACTAAAAAAACAAGGGTTTGCAAACACATGTGGTAACGGGTAAGATGCGGTTCTTTTTGTAAAAGGTACATTTTTTTACGTTACGCACTAATTAAACAATGGGAAAAAACGTACCTTAGCCTTATTATTTTGGACCCTCCAAGCAAAAAACTGTACCATTTACCATATTGGAAGAAGACACTTTATCACTGCACTACCCAGTGGCGTAGCTAGGGGGGTGCGGTCCGCACCGGGCCCCTGAAATGAAGGGGCCCTATAATTCATCCGTGTAACCGCGCGGCCGGGATAACAAAAATTATGCAACATTTTTGAAAATCTGTGGTTGATCGATAGTTTGCAGAAATACTGTAACGGAAACGCTCCAGACGTGACGTCGCCTTTGGCGCTCTGGAATTTTCTACGCGCGCGATAGCGGGACGAAACATTGAGCGCGAAAATCTGATATAAATTGCGAAGTGTGTAATATAAATAGTGGATATAAATTGTACAGTTTTTATAGTGTTTTAGTTTTGTTTAATAAATATTGATATAAATCGAACCCGAATTTATAAATCACGTTACAATACGAATAAAATAAAGGTAGGTAAGTAAATTTGTAAGTTCTGAGTTCTGACTATTTTTAAGCTAATCAAAAAAGGAATTTGCTCTTGAACGAAAACGACTTCAAGACTTCGTTGCTGTATCTTCGGAAGGGGAACGTGACCAAATTTTTCAGGATGGACCATTAGAACTTCTCAACTTTATTCATCGGTACAAACTTACTGATTCAGTTCCGAATATAGAAATCGGCATTCGAACGATTGGAGTAAGTGTTGCAACATGTGAGAGAAGTTTTTCCAAGCTGAAGATAATTAAAAACTACCTGAGATCGGCCATGAGCAACTTGAGATTGTCAAACCTTGCAATTTTATCTATTGAGCGTGAAGTTACTGATTCGATTGATTTCAATTCTGTTATTGCTGATTTTGCTAATACGAAAGCACGTAAAATAAGTTTATAGAACTTAAATGTATTTTTTTTACACAAAACGCTGTAAATAAATTTCCTAAACCAAATATAGCTTATTTTTGTTTAAATGTTTCCCATTAGGTTATCACACATATTTCGTATTTCTTTGGGGGCCCAGAAATTTGGATCCGCACTGGGCCCAGAGAACCCTAGCTACGCCACTGGCACTACCGCACTGTTCGAAATCTCGCACGATACGGCAATTGGGAATTTTGAAATAGACGTATAACAGGTAAGACAGAGACAAAGTGCCTTATCGTACTTCTTGAGTAGAGGCCGGTTTCGCGTCTACACTGGTTATCTCTAACTGCGATTGGCAGGTGTAATTTATTCACAAATTTAGAAAAACATTTGTTGATAAGCGTTTTGAGTACAGTCGAATCTAAAGAAATAAAATTATACAGTTTTGCTTTTCAACTCATTTTCCCCAAAACGAAAAGTAGTAATTGTACCCACTTTGTGTTTCCATGTTTATTTAAAAACGGATAACGCCATTAATCTGGAATTTGATGTACAGGCCAACCTTCTTATTGAAATGGCAACTTTTCAACAAAATATCTCTACCCTCCATATCTGTCCATGTGCTTTACTATTGTTTACCGGAAAATTCTGTTAACTCAAGAAAAACTTGACACTCCCTTCAGAGTTACAGCTTCGTTTCCATGCAACACGCGTTATTGACGCTTTAAAAACCAACCCAAGAAGCTTATTTTACACAGACTAAATACTTTTTCTGTAAACTTTGCGATTTCTTAAAAAAAGGCCTATAGGTGCAAGGAAACACTTTAGAAGTCTAATCTCGGGCTACCTGATTCCAACCTTTTTCCGAAAAAAGAAGCGCAAATAATTCTTGCTTTTATTCCCCACGTTTTTTGGGATCTCCGAACATGATAATGGATATAGTATTCGTACAGCACATGTGTGTAGGTACAAAAGGGAATAATCAACATAAAAAAATTTGAAATTTTTCGGAAAAGAATTCAATTTAGATATCAGAAAATACATATTTATATTTTTCTGAATTTCACTTGGTAACTGTCGCAGGTGCGTTAATGACGTGGCGCGTTATCTTTGAACACATGTTGTAGGTATGCCTAACAATAAATACCAATTTTATTTTAATGTAATTAACAATCGTAACTATGAATAAAATACTGGTTTTGTAAGAGTCATACACCAAAACCACAGATTTAATAAAGAAACTAAATCCGCTGAAAAAGGGTTAAAAACATATAGGTATCTGAATTTTCGTTTGTTTTTGGGGATAAATTTTTGATTACGGGTGTACGTGCGATTCTTCTATGGTAGCTACATTTTTTTACGTTACATCCTAATAAACAAAGAAAAAACTCACCCTTCTAGCCTTATAGTTCAGTACATCCAAGGGAAAAACCATTACCATTTACCATTGGCAACTACACTACCGCACTATTTGAATTCGCGCACGTTACTGGATATTGGGAATTTTGAGGTAGACGCGTATAACAGGTAAGACAGAGAAAAAGTGCCTTATCGAACTTCTTGAGTAGAGGTCAGTTCCACGTCGACAGTTATCTCTAATTGCGATTGGCAAGTGAAATTTATTCACGAATTTAGAAAATATTTGTTGATAAGCGTTTGGAGTACAGTTGGATCTAAATAAACAAAATTATACAAATGGGAAACAATTTTCCGGGCCTAACAAAATATCTCCACCATTTATATCTACCCAAGTCTTCTACTACACTTTACTAGAAAGACGGTTTCTTGTATTGAGTAGTGACCACAAAAATATTTCCCTCCGTCCTTCTTTTTAGCCCATTTTTTAAGAATTAAAAAAAATGTGCTATTGTTTGGGGTTTCTCCGTCCGTCCGTACGGACCCACTTCTACCGTTTTGAACTACTTCTAGGGGAATGGTCCTAGAGTCCTGGAATTTTTTTGCAGTAGGTAGCCTATACCTTGAAGGTGTGCCAGACGGCCATCAAATTTCGCTGTCTAAAAGCCCCCCCCCCCAATTAGTTCCTGAGATGCTGTTTTTGAAAGTAAAACGTGCATAATTTTTACATGACAACCAATTGGTCTCAGATTTTGCATACGCGTGCTTTTAGTGGTGCCAAGTGAAACTTTAGAAAATGGGGGGGGGGCACATGTTCTACCCTTCATAGTATTCTAATAAAAGATCTCATCGAAATAAATTAGTTTGTATAAACTATAACTTTCCCGTGCGACTCTTTTTCGAGATCAGTGAGCGACGGGGCCTGAGGGAGGGGGTAAAAATTAATTTTATCTCTCATTGTATTCTAATTAAAGGTCTCAACGAAAGGAACCGTTTTCTACCAACTACTGCCCTTCTTTCTGTCCTCTTATCAAAATTGGGAGGGGGGTGGAGGGGAGGGTGGGGTGGAACTAGTTTTATCCTTCATGGTACTCTAATGAAAGGTCTCAACGAAAGAAATTAATTTCTACCAACCATAGCCCTCCTCCTCGACCTCTTATCGTGTTCGGGTATATTCCCTTATACGTATACCTCAAGAACGGATTGCCGGAACAGGATTGGCACTCACAAAAGGCGATTGAGACGTCTGCAAGAAATATATCCATTGGTGATGTCAAAACAAAAGCTAATTCGGTTGTGCACAATTTATACTTGTTTACATTCCGGCGCGCTGCCCCGGAGAGTCTTTTAGGCTCTCCAGTACCAGGCGCTCCGGGAGTAGTTGATTAATTTTGTTTTTCGTGGCCCATACAAGTCCCACGAGTGAGGGGGAAAGAAATGTCCATCCTCTCGGGGCAGCTGGTCCGCGATGCCGTATTTGGTTGGTACGAGTCAGACATTTGGAGGGCCCTTAGAGAGCTCTTCGAGAAAGTGCAAGGATCCAGCGAACTTTTCATCCCGCATCGAGAACGGCATCAGCGATCAAATCCATCTGCACATGGCCTATGGACTACTTCATCGTGGAATACGCAAAAAGGTTCCTAGCGTTCCAGCAAGTTTCTAGCAAGCCTGCCTGATTACTTGATGTTAATGAATGGATATTCTTTTAAAGAAAGCGTTCGGGAGGTCGGTCAATAAGATTCCATTGGAGAGTAATGGTGGAAGCGAAGGAGATCGGACGAAGCAACGCTGTTCGAACCGCACCCGAAGCACTTTTTTCAGGATGTTTCTAAATGTAACATGATCGGTCCTCGGTATATTAGGAAAAAAATTGTTTTGCTCAATTTTTTCTCTACATACTTACAGTGCTATTTATTAAGAATAGACAAAGGGATTTACGTGTATTTGTTTTTGTGTCTACTTTTCAATGACAAACTCTCTTCTGAAGGGCGCCTAATTTTATGCAACCAAATTACACATACACACGGTATAATTTGCTAAACCAGGTGAAGGTTTTTCTTGTTTATTTACACACGTCCCAAGTTTCATTTTCGCAGAGTTGAACGAACGAACTGAATTTAGATCTCATTTCTACGTTTGCCAACAGAATCTGACAGGAAGCGGGCCGCGCGCGAAAAATGCGATGAAAACACCGGCGGATCTAATCCATGTTTAATAATAAATGGAGTCGTTTACTTTGAAGAATACGAATACTAATTTTATTTTACAGCCCGAATTCTCCAGGAAACTTGTTCCCATTCGTCTTTGTAATGGCGTCGGGCTTAAAACGGAGTAATTGAACTTTATAAATTACAAGCGGAAAAGTCTTTATTCGCCTAGCGATAAATATACCGCGGGGAATCAAACCCAAAAAACCGCAAGTTCGGCGTATAATTAGAAATATGAATCGACGTTTCGCGCCAACCGCGTTTTTAACAAGGCGCGATGTGTCAAAATGGGAATTAATTTATGGCGCTCGCAATTAAATAAATGCTAGATCACTAACCTCGCCGGGACCGTTTGAATTAATTTATTGCTAAATTAAGTGACGGAAATTATGGCTCCCGTTTAGAGCTTCGACCGCGACGTTCATCTTGACAGATGAACTGTTATAATGAATGTCGAAGAAAATGGGGCAACAGAGCCGGATCGCTTTTTTATGATCTGCAGGGAAACATGTATTATGGGTACGAATTAAAATCGAGATTTCGACATTTTGTTTAATATTAGGTTTCGTAATGGGTGACCAGATCTGCCGCATCGAAAATGGAAGAAACAAAGTTTCAAGAAGTGAAAAGTGGGCAAATACAAATTCAATTAAATTGAGGATGGCAAGGTAGAAATGCTAAAAAGTACAGAAATATGAATAATTTAAATCTGACGTTAATTTAATACAAAATGTGATAAGCCAGCTCAAGTAGATTTAAAGGCACCTCCAATCCTTTCCCATGCGCGAACAATAGCATTCATAAGTCTCTCCGGAATGTATCTGACGGTCCTGGATACGGTAACCTTAGACTAAAGTTGTATTTCGAGATGAATGCCGTTAAGTATTGTTATCACTTCGGCATCTACCTCCGTAAGGGCGAAAAGGTTAATTACACCCAAAAAAGGTACATTCGTGCACAAAGAATTGTAGTCGCTAATTATTCCAAACGAGTTTAAACAAATAAACGGAATTTAATAATTGGCCAATCTCAAACAAATCAAAATGGGAATAATTACATTTAAAGTAAATAACACCAAATTCAAGAATCACTACTCTGAAATACAAACAGCTGAAGGCGACATAATTTACAATATAAGGGTGGTCAAATAAGAATGCGAGGTACTGTATCTGGGAACCTGTCTATCGTAGAGGCTTGCGGTAAAAAAAGTTATTACTAAAACGTCCACGAGAAAAACCTGGAAAATATTTTTAAGTTTCTGAAATGGCCGCTAGGGGGCGTAACTGCAATCTGGAATCTAAAAAAGTGATGTTGCTGTGAATTCGGCTATATTATCCTAACAAAAAAATATCTGGTCTTTGAAGACGACGATAATCTGAACCTTTTTTGCTTGACAATTTTTCCTGTATCTCTAAAAATGAAGTGGTGGGGGGTATTCAAAGGTTTCCGTAAAGAATACCCCGTATCTTCGAAACGGCTGAGCCGATTTTAACAAACTTGGGTTAATTGAAAAGAGTTATTCTTCAGCTACAAATATTATAATATTTGAAGTTTTGTTAGTTTCACATATCGCCGCTTGAGGGCTTTTTTCTACATTCTGACAGAAATTTTCTCAAAAAAATTAAATGCGTTGGTTTGATTTTTTTTCATGAAATACTAGCTAAATGACGCCTAAACAAGCTCGCGAAAACCGCATCTCGATAACTTGTTCCTAACCTAAAATTTAGGTCAAAGAATGTTTTATACTCTCAAATTTTTATTTTTTGCTGACCATCACGATATACCGGGTGATTCATTAGAAGTGATGATCGCTTGAATTTCGCGCGTAAGGTTTTAGTATTTTTTGCATTATTAAATTGACGGTTTGAATTTCGTTAGTAATTTTTTTCTGACATGACTGTCATTTCAGAAACCAGTGTCGCCGTTAATTGTTGTGTGCCATTTGCGGTTTATTACATTTTCCATTTTGAACAATTTTTAAGAGTTGATGCACTAAAATATGTAAGAAACGTGACTGTGTCTAGTGTTAGTTTATAATTTGTGGTAAAACAGAAACAGTATTTGTAGATTCTAAATAAGTAAACGGTTTACTGAAAGCATGATGATACACCACTGCAATTAAATAAAAGATCATCAGTTAGTACCAACTTCATAATTTATTTGATTTGCGGGAAATTCAAATTGTCCTCACTTCTAATGAATCACCCAGTATATAGATATCAAGATATCGTGATGCGGTTTTCGCGGTGTCTCTATATATGCCTACGGTACTTGTCGTTTGAACGGTGTCTCTACATACGCCAACGGTACTAGTCGTTTGAAATTTGAAATCAGACAATCTCAGAGGGTAAATTAATTCCCAGTATCGTTGAAGAAACCATCGGTAGTCACCCTGAATCAAGATGTCTTGAAAATATGCAACCTATCTTAGACAAGCGGTGCAGCAAATTCCCTAAAAATGAAAGAACGATGGCATAAAAGCTGGTCCGCAAATATGAAGACGTGCTTTCCTCAGAAAAAAAGGGCTAATGGGCACAACCTATTAAACGAAACCCAAGAAGACTACCGTGAATTAAGCGGGAAGAAGCTGAGGTCATAGAGGATACGGTGCAACAAGGCATTATTGAACCGTCTACCAGTCCATCGACGTCACTTGTGGTGTTGGTAAGAAAGAAAGATGGGTCCACACGATTTTACGTGGATTATCGACAGTTGAATAACGTTTCCAACAAGGACGCCTACCCCTTACCAAAAATCGAGGACACTTTAGATATTCTTACCGTTATCAAAAGCGTGGTTACTGGCAGGTTGGACTCAACCTCAACGTCGAAAAAAGTCTGCGTTCGGCGTTGGTTCGGGTTTATGGCAGTTTAAAGTTGACAGAATCTCCTGGGAGATATAGTGATGCTATTACCACTTAAGCGTTACCCTGTATGTCACAACTTAACATAGTCGTGATATCACGGCCGCACATGTGTAGCAGCAAAAGAGCTTTAAGTGGCTACGTACCGAGTGACTCAATAGACTGTTCCGCGGCGCTATCTCGAGAACCGTGTAATGCATCGTGTTTCATTTGTTTAATTTCCCAAGGTCTATCTAAAAGTGTGGGGCGCTTTTCTTTCGCGCCATCGACAAATACCGGAAATACGAAGAAGTAAATACAAGTTAAGAATTTTAATTAATTAATTAGTTAATCTCATTTTCCCAATATTTAAGTTTAGGAACGAGATTTTGAAAAACGGTTTTCACTGACCTCTTTGGATGTTATTTGGCTACTTTTTCATAAAGAAAAAGTCATATAATTCCATTTGATTTTTTTGATTTTTTTAGGATTTTGTGTCATAGTGTCAAAACTAGCCCCCTGACGGAGACGGATTCAACTAAATTAACTGTATTTTGGTTGATTCTCATTGCCCAAGGAATGCTTTTGTCAACCATACCAAATTTGTTCAAATCGGTAAAACGGTTAAGAAGTTAAAGCAGGTTATTGCAAAAACAATTGAACGCCCCACGCCATCTTTGTTGTTGAAATAACTCAGTTTTTGTTTTTACGAAAATGATAGATAAACTGGTTCTCTTCAAAAATATGAAAAAAGAATGTTTAGTTTATTATGCGAAATTTAAAGAAAATGCAATTTTAAAATTTAAAATGGCAGTTACGCCCTCTGTTGGTCATTTCTAGAATTTGAAAATATTTTTCAGCGATTCTTCATAACCGATTTACCCAATAACTTTTTTACCCATAAGTCATATGACGAACGGTTCTCGAGATATGGCCAAGGAACAGTGTTATTGGGTCACCCGGTACATAAACACATGCTCTACGTACTAAACAAAATTTTAATCCAACCAAAGGAATGGTATCACTGGAATTAAATGCATACTTTCAATGAATCAGTAAATATAATACAAATCTGTTTCACGCAAAAAATTTTTACGGTTCGATTCCTATAGGAATATTAAAATTACTTCAAACAAATTGAATATGCAAATTCCTAAAGAAAACCGACCACTACCTTTATACGAATGAAAGAAATTAAAAATAACTTACAGTAATATTCTCTTCCGGCAAAAATTGATCTTATCTCTTCTTGGAAAATGACGTATCTTTTAAGATGGCACATTTGACTTTTTGCACCATCCTGGTAACGCGATGAATGCAAAACAAAAAATGTCTAAACGTATTGCGTTTTTAATTCGAAATCGTGATTATGCACAGGAATAATAGGCAAATGTTCCGCTGTGTTGATATTAATTTTTGCCAATTTAATCACTGTTTTGTTGCGGCTTAATGCACCTATTAATTGTCTTTCAATTTCACTAATGACGTTACTCAACTTTGGGAAACTTGCTTTTAACCAGCCGTTACGGTTTGCGATCCGAACACTTCGTTGTGTATCACGGTGAGTTTATTTACTTCCGTTTATATTTGAAAAGCGGTTCTCCGACTCGAAAATGTTCCTTCGCGTAAATTTATCACTTGTAAATAAAAGGTCGATATCTTGCTACGAATCAGGCTGCTAAACAGTTTTTCCTCGTGGTATTCACACACACCCACAATTATGCTTACAAACCCGAATTTACTTAAACGTTTCTCCACGACGTACTAGAAATTTACTAAAAGGTAAACTGATAATCCTTATAGAGACTCAAATAAATTTTATCAACTAATTTCACGTCCTGGTTCTTGAATTCCAACCGCAAGAAGTCTTCACACATACCTGAGGATATTTCCTGCCTACCGGGAAATAAAATAATCGTTTCACACACCGATATTTATGCCCCCCCCCCCTTTCGTTTTTAATTCAAATAAACCAACAGTTATTTACATACAAGCCCAGAAAGTGACACATTACTTAGGCCATGTCATTTTACTGACGAGTTCTCTCTTACTTCTTTCGCAATTTGAATTTCGCCCATAAGAAAACCCAAAAAGCCACTTCTTCTCTGAATGAAAATGGCCTCGACTAACGACCAATAGAAAACCCGTATTTTCGTCACGTGCTCCGCTTTAAACAGAACAGAACGAGACTTTTAGGTTTCAAGAGGTCATGGCAACCGTACTCGCTGTCCCCAATACGTTTCTTGTTAGCGCGTGTTATCGGCAGACATACTATTGTTCATGTTCGCTAAGAAGCGGTATATGTGTTCATTTTCTTACGTTTTACAAAATACTAATTCAAAACCAAATTTTCGAAACGGCAAAGTGACATCTGTTACATACTGGCCTATAAGGGAGCTGAGAGGAGCTTTAGGAGAGTATGTAGGGGAGGACAGTTTAAGAAAGATTGGAGAGGGACTATAAGATCATTTGCGATTTTTTTAAATAGAAGAATCTAAGGAAACTTAAACGGGGAACTTGAGAAGAACAATGAAAAAGGCAAAACAGAAAGAGTCGTTCGCGGCTGTAAAGAAAAGTAAGAAACTCATTAGCAATGCCGGTGCTAGAGACGGAGAGAGGAAGTGGACGGGATGGAAGAAGGGAAAAAAATAATGGAAAAACAGGAAACGCGACAGCAGAGAGAGAACGGGAGCTACGAAATATACAACAGGAGATGTTGGTGTGAATTGAAACAATAAAGATGGATATGAGGAGAATGGAAGAGCAATGAGAAAGGGCAACTGATGGGAAATGACCACAAAACTAAAAGAGAGAAATGGAAGGGAAGAATTTTACGGGCACTTGAGGTGAAGCTGAAGGAAAAATAATAAAAAACTGTTTGAGATTTTTTAAGGACGGCGACGGTGATAAAGATCGCAGAGCTATGAAGTGCGTAGGCAGTTGAAAGGGCGGGGGAGGAATAAAGTGGAAGGAAGAGAGAGAGAGAGGAAGGACAAGATCTAAAACTTCAAAAGAAGCGCAAGCATGAAGAAAGAAACAAGAAAGGCGACAGAAGAAACAAAAAGAAGAGCGACAAAGGACGTAAAAGGAATTGTTGCAACAAATGGGAGGAATTCTGCACCTCCAAGCGCTGGCTGCCCGCCACCAGGTCGTCAGGTTCTCTCGGGATTCAGATGGCAGCCTTGCTGAGGCTAGGGAGTCACGCCCCCTTGATCAGTGCACCACTCAACATTCCGATTGGGACGACTCTGACACAATCATAAAAGAATCATTTAAAAAACAGGGAAAGTGGTACTTCACAGTATTTATACAGGTCGGACGGTGACCTTGAAAATTAGGACAACAATTGATGTGGTGTTAAATTACATTTTTAAGGGCATACAAGGTCATTTTGAGGTGTCAAATTACATCCAAGGTTAATGACCTCAATTCTTGTGTCAAATTACATTTTCTATGCCATCTAAGGTCAATGAACCCATTTTTGTGTTATCAAATTACAATTTCAAGGACCGTATTTTTATGTGGTGTCGAATTACATTTTTGAAGTCATTCAAGAACAATCAGCCCTTTTTTTGTGATGTCTAATTACATTCTCTAGGTCATCCAAGGTCAACGAACACATTTTTGAGGAGTCAAATTATATTTTCTAGGTCATCCAAAGTCAAATTTTTATGTGGCTGCTTCTACTTCGAGAGTTAGGGCTAACGCATCAGTGAAAGTTTTAAGCAAATTACTTTCTATTTTCTATTTTTCCCTTCCCCAAACAACGCATTAACGAATAAACATTATTATTATTTAGTAAGTCGTTAATAATAATAGTTGCATATATCTAAAGATTGAATGAAATGCCATTGCAATAATCTTTTTCTCGTGTTAAACGACCTCGCACCACAAACAATGCCACTCCATAGTTACATCATTGAGAAAACACAAAGGATCGCTAACAGTAACGGCTGGTTAAAAGCAAGTTTAATGATATTTCTAAAGGAAGCGATGTGTGCGAACGAGATAACTAAGTTATTTTAAGTTTTACGATTTGTATAAAGTAGTGGTCGGTTGTTTTTAGAAATGTGCATATGGAATATTGTTTTTAACATAATTTTAATATTCCTAAAGGAATCGACCACCCGTAAAAGTTATTTGCCGTGAACAAACTTTGTATTTATTGATATTAATAGTATCCATACCTCCTTCGTGAAGCTGGGGAAACGGATGGGTAAGGCTAACTAAGTATTCAAACACATTATAACTTCACAACTTATGGTGGACGAAATCCAGGAGATAATTGCAAAGGTTGGCAAAGAAGAGACACTTAAGCCCACTAAGACAATAAGCGGCCCTACAATGTGCCAGAAGGTCACCATCAGGTCCTCATTTTCAACAAGTCTGTGTAGTACAACACCAAAAATACTGACGAGACATCCGGTATATAATAATTATTTCAACTTATGAAGTAAATCTGGAGGTTATTTACGAAATAGGGACAGAGTTGGTTTGTTTCATTTGAATTTGTATTTGGTGTTTGTTTTTTCTTTGAGATTTGTTTGTAAATGCGTAATTCTTGTTTAAATACTATCGCTTTGTAATTATTCAATGATAAGGTGCTAGAAGTAAGAGATATCTGGTCAAATTTGCGTGTTTAATAAAAGGTTACATCTGGTCGTTTGCGATAAAAAGTTTTATTGTTAGACGAAATCTAATTAGCGCAGGTGTTCTGATGCTGATAACGAAGACGCAGGTGTTACGAAGAATTACGCCTTTCACGTTGGAGAAGTGGGGACGTTTGGTGCGTTCCATCGCGATTATCCCATTATATTGGAAATTCTTAAAGGGGTTTATTTTATGGTGGAAGTGGCGTTTCTTTAAATACTGAAGACAACAAGAAAACGAAACTGCTAGTTTCGCGACGGTTGAGGAGCGTTCATAGTTGCTTACGCTAAATTCTCGGGCAGTCAGCCCTGTTTGTTTTGTTGAACACGGAGTTCGTCATGGTTTATAATAAATTTGTGCAGAAACCAGTGAACCAAAGCGGTGTAAAAAAAGGTCGCTCGCCACCTGGCGATGACCTTGGAAAGTAGGTCAGGGCCACGTGGCGGTGATCTTGGAAATTAGGTTAACAATTGATGGGGTGTTAAATTACATTTTCAAGAGCATAGAAGGTCATTTTGAGGTGTCAAATTACATGTTTGAGGTCATCTAAGGTTAATGATCGCTATTGTCGTGTCAAATTACATTTGCAATGTCATCCAAGGTCAATGGCCCCATTTGTGTGTTCTCAAATTACAATTTCAAGGTCGATGACTGCATTGTTATGTGCTGTCGAATTACATTTTCGAAGTCATCCAAGAACAACCAGCCCATTTTTTGTGATGTCGAATTTTCAAGGTCATATATCTCTTCTCTTGTAATGTCTAATTACATTCTCGAGATCATCTAAGGTCAATGAACAAACACATTTATGAGGAATCAAATTTTTTCCCAAGGTCATCCAAGGTCAAATTTTTATTTGGTGTCTAATTTCAATCTGAAGGTTATTTAAGGATAACGAACCCATTTTTGGGGTACCAAATTACATTTTCAAGGTGATAGAAAGGCAATGTCCACATTTGTATGCGGTTTCTAATAAATATAGCGATTGGCGCTATATGCTGGTCAAAATGAAAGAGGAGGAGATCAGTTGGTAAAGATCGCATTTGCAGCATATTTTGAAGAGTTTATGGCACATTATTCTCCCATTCTTTCCGGTAGTTTCCTCATTTCTCACTCTGTCATTCGGAAGTATCGGAAAAGGGTACTTACAAAGGGACAACAATAAAGTCGACAAGACGCATTAAAACCTCAAGTGAGAATAGGAAGGGGGTACTTGCAAATGATACATGCTTGAGACTAAGAAGAAATGGTATGTTTCAGGCGATAAAATGGTCGATTTATACGAAAATTGTCGAACTACCGTCAACATTATTACATTACAATTGAAACACCCGACTCTCAAGGGTGTTATTGCCTGTTGGACTTTTGCAAAGTAGACAATTTCCGAACGACATCCAATAAGAAAGTTGAACAAAATTAGTAACAGCCAATCGACCGTGAAAGCAAAAAAGGGCCATGCCTGCCTTCGTTTTCGGAAGTTAACGTAAAAGGATCGGGTTCGCCATAAAAATCCGAAGCCACCCGCGCCCGCGGGGCTTTCGGCGATATTTTATTAATCCCCGAGATAATGTCGCGTGTCGCTGACACGAAGGTGGGCACTCGTCATTAGCGAACGGCGATTACGGCCGATGCGTGCGTTAAACGGCCCCTCTCTCTCTTTAACCGCGCGACGCCGATAATAAAAAAGAAAAAAAAGCCGCAACGTTAAAATTCGATCGTTTGCCGCGACCGCAATTTCGCTTTGTTTCTGGTTGCGAGCGCTCGCCCGGCAGTCGAGTGTAAAATAAATTTCGTTCCGGATGGCGATGCGAAAGGACTCGACTCGGCCACGGGGGGCTGTTTTGAATATGCAAATGAGCCACATATCTTGCGCGATGGCCGCATTTTTTTCAGCAAATAAATACTTCGGTCGCGTGCCTCGACAATTACGTTATTAGTGGGCGATATGCGTGAATGCGAATGTTTTTAAACAAGGCTCTGCTAAATCCTCTTTTCGTTACTTATTCAGAAGCTTTAGCGCTTTAGATTGACATATGTACAATAGCTGAATTTGTTTCCCTTGTTAACTTAAATTCGCTCTAAACCGACGCAATCCCATTGAGAATGTTGTCCTAAATTTGAAAAAAAATTGTCGTCCGTGCAACGTACTTTATTCGAATCCTAGTATCTGTTTATTTCGGGTCCGTTAACTTGGCCCCCCCACTGAGAGATTTGATAGTCGTATTATTTTGAAATGAATGCGCTCGTTATGCGCTCATATGCGCCACCGATAATAATTCTTGCACCATTATCGTTTTTTAGAAATTCGAAAAAACATTGTGGGGGGGCCAAGTGAACGTAGCCCCCCCAGTACGTATTTTGCCGCTTGTAACTAGGTCACCTGATCCATTTGGTTATGCGCTCAATTGCGCCACTTCAATTAAAGCTTGCGCCATTAAGGTTAAGGCGTGACAAATTTTCAAAAAGTGGGGTGCCAACTTAACGTTTTTTAAAGTTACTTTTTTTAAACATCTTTTCATACGAAATGGTACTCTCTGGTATGCGCTGAAATGCGCCGTAAAAAGATATCTTTGCGCCATTCTTGTTTTTTGGTTATCCTTAAATATATTTGGGAGGGGCCAAGTGAACGGAATCCCCCATAACGCATTTTGCTACCGGTATTTGTGCCACTTGATACATCTGGTTATGAGCTCAATTGCGCCACTTGAATTAAAGCTGGCGCCATTACGATTAAGCCATAAAAAATTTTTAAAAAGTGGGGGGGGGCTAACTTAACGTTTTCAAAAGTTACGTTTTTTAACATGTTTTTTCTACTACATCGTACCTTTCATCATGCGCTAAAATGCGCCGTAAACAAAAATCTTGGCGCCATTATATTGTTTCAGAAACACTATACAGGGTGTTTTTTTGGGAGCTTTAGTTAAACGATTCTGGGAAAGTAAAATAGGTAGGTTTTCAGAAATTTGTATTTAGGAGTTACTCCGAAGGCCGAATCGATGTAAAATATTTTCAAAATGGACGCACTTCCGGAAATAACTTTTGAAAACGCTAAATTAGACCCTCCACTTTTTAAAAATTTTGTATGGCTTAACCGTAGTGGCGCTAGCTTTAATTCAAGTGGCGCAATTGAGCTCATAACCAGATGTATCAAGTGGCACAAATACCGGTAGCATAATGCGTTATGGGGGATTCCGTTCACTTGGCCCCCCCAAATATATTTAAGGATACCAAAAAACAATAATGGCGCAAAGATATCTTTTTACGGCGCATTTCAGCGCATACCTGAGAGTACAATTTCGTATAAAAAGATGTTAACAAAAAGTAACTTTTAAAAACGTTAAGTTGGCCCCCCACTTTTTGAAAATTTGTCACGCTTAACCGTAATGGCGCTAACTTTAATTCAAGTGGCGCAATTGAGCGCATAACCAAATGTATCAGGTGACCTAGTTACAAGGGACAAAATACGTACTGGGGGGGGGCTACGTTCACTTGGCCCCCCCCAATGTTTTTTCGGATTTCTAAAAAACGATAATGGCGCAAGAGTTATTATCGGTGGCGCATATGAGCGCATAACGAGCGCATTCATTTCAAAATAATACGACTATCAAATCTCTCAGTGGGGGGGGGGGGCCAAGTTAACGGACCCGTTTATTTCAGGTATGGCGTGCTCCAAGCTTTGCTTTGGGTACAGTACCTAGAACTGAATCATGTTTTTGTTATGATGTACACGTGGCGATGCTTTTACATTATTTTACTTATTAAGTATTTATTTATGTATTCATAAGAGAGGAGATTATTTAGTATGATATTGCCCTCTAAGATTCTCTTAACCGTGGAGAAAGCTCCGATTATTCGTTGTACATGTCCATCAACTTCAAAAAAATAGGTGGTGACTGTACTAACATTTTGCCGCTTTTTTGCCGTTAATTAGTTTAGACCAATTGAAGTAGATCTTCTCGCCAAACAAAAAATAATACGCAACCACAAACAATTTTAAAAAGAAAAATAACACTGAGACACAAATTAAAGTAAACTAAACCAAAAATGTGATTATTCGTAACTAATTCCTCAGATTTGTACTTAGTAAATGGACATATTCTCACGTACAGGAACGACGTCATCAGTAGAACCCACAAAGTCGTAACGGAAACACTAGGAAAGACGAAACGAGGTCGAGGAACGAGGCGCAACAATCCTAACTACGCTTTTTGACAACATAATTCAAGAAGATGAAGCGCCTGAAGCCTGGTTAACGAGCATAAACAGGGCTGACTGCCTGAGAATCTAGCGTAAACAAATATAAACGCTCCTCAACCGTCGCTAAACTATCAGTTTCGTTTTATTGTTGTTTCCAGTATTTAAAGAAACGCCACTTCCACCATAAAATAAATTCTTTTAAGAATTTCCAATATAATGTCCCCACTTCTCCAACGTCAAAGGCGCAATTCTTCGTAACACCTGCGTCTTCGTTATGAGCATCAGAACACCTGTGCTAATTAGATTTCGTCCAACAATAAAACTTCTTATCGGAAACGACCAGATGTAACCTTTTATAAAACACGCAAATTTGACCAGATGTCTCTTACTTCTAGCATCTTATCTAAATTGAATAATTACAAAGCGATAATATTTAAACAAGAATTACGCATTTACAAATAAATCTCAAAGAAAAAACAAACACCAAATACAAATTCAAATGAAACAAACCAACTCTGTTCTTATTTCGTAAATAATCCCCAAGATTTACTTCATAAATTGTAATAATTATCATATACAGGATGTTTCGTCAGTATTTTTGGTGTTGGACTACACAGACTTGTTGAAAATGAGAACCTGTTGGTGACCTTCTGGCACATTGTAGGGCCGCTTATGGCCTTAGTGGGCTTAAGTGTCTTTTCTTTGCCGACCTTTACAATTATCTCCTGGATTTCGTCCACCATAAGTTGTGAAGTTATAATGTGCTTGAATACTTAGTCACCAGCCTTATCCACCCATTTCCCCAGCCTCACGAAGGAAGTATGGATACTATTAATATCAATAAATACAACACAAAGCTTGTTCAAGGCAAATAACTTTCAGGGGTGGTCGATTCCTTTAGGAATATTAAAATTATGTCAAAAACAATATTCCTTATGCACATTCCTAAAAGCAACTACTTTATACAAATCGTAAAATTTAAAATAACTTAGTTATCTCGTTCGCGACTTCCTTTAGAAATATCATTAACCTTGCTTTTAACCCGCCGTTACTGTTAGCGATCCTTTATGTATTTGAGTAAGGTTTAACACCAGAATGTAATCGGACTTGTTACGAATGGTCACGGTCTCCGCGAGGGGGATTTCCCGGTTGCTTAACTTTGTGGGCCAAGGTCTTGCTAGTGATGTAACTAATCCGTGACCTTGTTCCGTGCTACAAGGTCGTGACCTTGGATTTCTCAATGATGTAACTATGGAGTGACATTGTTTGTGGTGCAAAGTCGTTTATGGGTTCAATGATCTTGGTTGACCTTGCAAAAATTTAATTTCACACCCCAACAACGATTTCGGACGACCTTGAAAATTAATGGAGTCAATGACCTCGGACGACCCTAAAAATTTATGGGGCCATTAACCCCAAATGACCTTGAAAATTGAATTTGACCACAACAATGTGTCAATGACCTCGGATGAACTTGAAAATGAAATTCTGTACCACAAAAACGGGGGCGAATGGGCTCGGATGACCTTGAAACTAGGAGCGAGTGACCTTTGAGCTTAACCTTGGCACACTGCAGTCAGGCCACTTACCTTGACCTACTTTTCTAGGTCACCGGCACGTGACCGTTGCCATGACCTACCTCGCAAGGTCACTTCCACGTGACCTTGCCGTACGTTTCAAGGTCACAATCAGGTGACGAGCGACCTTGAACGATTCAGAATCGGCCTTCTATATCTACTGATCGGAATTATGACATTTTGCAATCATGCCGTACACCTACTGCGCCGGTACTGTGTTATCCTAGATCGTATGGCAAGTGACGAAAGTACTATTACGCTGCGTCCTTCTCTTTCACACGGAACGGTACGGTTGTCCCAACGCGAGAGAGAAACGTGTGTTGTCGCGTGTGAAAGAGAAGAACGCAGCGTAACAGATGTTAGTTGTGTAGGCATCCAATGTAAGAGAGTAGACATATGCTAGCGCTGTCTCCGTGATAGAAGCCGACAGAAATATTAAGGGTAGTCTTGACTTTTTTAGGCAACCCATTTACAATGTGTTTGTTTACATCTCAAGAAAAATCGTTTTCCGCTGCCTTTCAGAAGTTGAAAAGGCGTTTAACGACTGGGCCGATAGGTGTTATCCTAGATCGGGATACCAACTCCAGTAACTTCGCAATTTTTTCTTCGGTTTTTTATGGTAAGGGAAATTTAACAATTTCAGTTTTTTTCGTATAACTTTTTAAGTAGGCTCTGAATTTTAACGAAACCTTCTGTAATGTGTTAAATCGCACCGTCCAATATGTCGATACTTCTTTGTTTATCATCACTATGTCTCGGTTATTTGATCCCGGTTTTGTGTAAAAGTCGCTTCTCCGATTCGAAAATGTGCCTTCATGTAAATTTTATCACTCGTAAATAAATGGCCTTGCTACAAATCTGGCTGCCAATCCCCTTTATCTTCCTTTTTTTTCCTTTTTGCGTAAAGTTATACTGGCCGGTAACTCTGAACGTCTCGCCTCGTTTGCCGAAAACCCCCTTTCCAACCCGGTGTCAATAGCGTTTTTTATCTCGAAAATTCACACTTTGCTATCGCTCTTATTCGAGACATACTTTTGTTCACGTTCACTATGAAGCGGTATATGTGTAAATTTTCCTATGTTGATGCACTCCCAGGCGAATTCAGCATGAATCGAGCAAATATCAGTAAAGTGACACTCAACGCGAAAGAGTGAGTGCGTTTTGTGCTGAACTCACATTCTGTTTGCTCGGCATTGGTTACCATATCATATAAATCGATCTAACCTTGACAAAATTATGTTCGAATCGAACAGTAAGTGCGATCTATGCCACATGAATCAAGCAAATATCAGCAAACTGATACGCAAAGCGAAAAAGTGGGTGTGATTTGTCCCGACATCACCTACCGCTGGCTCGGAATCTGTATATATGTAATCAAGCAAATATCAGCAAATTGATATCCAAATTGGAAAATAAATGCGAGTTATGCCGCACTCACATTCGCCTGGCTTGCCACCTGTGTATATGTACATTTAAAAGTCATATCTTTACACATACCGAGCGAACCGAAGGCGAGTTCGGCAAAAATCAAGCAAATATCAGCAAAGTGATACCGGAACCGAAAAAGTGGGTGCGATTTGTCCCGAACTCATCTGCTCTAGGCTCGGAATCTGTACATATGTACATTTAAAATTCATATCTTTACCAATGCCGAGCGAACCGAAGGCGAGTTCGGCATAAATCAAGCAAACATCAGCAAACTGATACCGGAACCGAAAAAGTGGGTGCGATTTGTCCCGAACTCATCTGCTCTAGGCTCGGAATTTGTATATATGAATAAATGCAAGTTATGCCGCACTCACCTTCGGCTGGCTAGAAATCTGTGTATATGTACATTTAAAATTCATATCTTTACCAATGCCGAGCGAACCGAAGGCGAGTTCGGCATAAATCAAGCAAACATCAGCAAACTGATACCGGAACCGAAAAAGTGGGTGCGATTTGTCCCGAACTCATCTGCTCTAGGCTCGGAATTTGTATATATGAATAAATGCAAGTTATGCCGCACTCACCTTCGGCTGGCTAGAAATCTGTGTATATGTACATTTAAAATTCATATCTTTACCAATGCCGAGCGAACCGAAGGCGAGTTCGGCATAAATCAAGCAAATATCAGCAAAGAGATGCCGGAACCGAAAAAGTGGGTGCGATATGTCCCGAATTCATCTGCTCGAGGCTCGGAATCTGTATATATGTATATACATTTAAAAATCATATCTTTACACATACCGAGCGAACCGAAGGCGAGTTCGGCATAAGTCAAGCAAACATCAGCAAACTGATACCGGAACCGAAAAAGTGGGTGCGATATGTCCCCAATTCATCTGCTCTACGCTCGGAATCTGTATATATGTACATTTACAAATCATATCTTTACAAATGCCGAGCGAGTGGCTAGAGGATACCTTAATTAAGCGTTTTCAACAAAGAAATTTGCGGGAAAAGCCCCAAATATTCCAGAATCTTAATACAAAGTTTTCATAATTTCATCGAAATGTGAGGTTATATTATGTTACACCATATTAGCATGATTACTTTTAAGTTGGTAAGAGACATTCCAACTTAAATTTCTTAAGAGTTTATGTTATTTTTCACGATAGTACTGTAGAATTGTTTCCCAAATTTGGTTTTTAGCCGTCCCTAAAAATTTGCCGCTATGGGCCCATGCCAAATCCGGCCCTAGTGATTCTGGTATAGGATATTTTAGAATAGTTGAATAAGTGTTTCCCTAATTAACACTCAGGTGACCCATTTCTGCACCACAATACGTTCTACGCTGCACGGTTCTGGCATTGCGATGGATACGACATATTAAAAGCCTCATTAAAGCAGGAGCTGCAAAATGGTACGTGACTCGCACGAAGACACACCTTTCAACATACGTTCTCCCTGGTTTTCCATTATAGCGAATTGCTTCATTAATTACCGCCATGGGCGTACGTATTTCGACAAAGGATCTCGTTGCACATAAACTGATTTAAATCGGTGCTCATCACCATACAGGCAAATCATACGTAAACCGCAACATATGATACAGACAATTCGTGTTTGAATGACCGAATTAAATCCAGGCAGGGAGGGAGAATAAAATAATCTCGAACTGTGAAAAGGGGGCACGGTTCAATTATAGGAAGCGCGAAATTTCGCGAGCGGCAATAAAAAGAAAAGCAATTGACACAACGACGCCTCCACCCCGAGCGTCGCGCCGCCGCCGCCGTCTCAAAATATTTTCAATTAGTCCGCCGCTATGGGCAGTTAAAAGTGGCCTCGCGGCGATACAAATTTAATCATTAACCTTCCCCCGATTAAACCCTAACATATTTCGGAATGTAAATTATATCCGAAGCTCGCGCATTTACAAACCAAATTTTCTCGCATTTGCGTTTTTCGGGCGATACGGGATTTATCGTAGATAAGGAGCGCCCCCTCCCCCCCCCCTTCCACCGCGCGCACAAAAAGTTGATCTACACGTTTTTGCTCTCCGTTACGGGCGCCGGTCTTTTGATCTAATACCGCGTTTTCCTTCATTTACCCACGTCAGTCACTCTCGTTTACACCTCGTCGGGTCGACTGCGACATTTAATTTAACTTCGTTAACACGCGTGTTGGGGGAGAGAGTTTGAGATGCGGACAACTTTGGGGCGCGTTAACTGTTAAAGTGACGGGCGCACGTTACAATAAGGAAATTCGTCTCAATACGGAACATCTTTTTTTGCGAATGGGATTCTTTATTTCAGGATTCTACATTTGAACCCCGCCGTTGAGCAAGTTGTTTTTTCAATTCTTGCGTTTGGATACCTCAACTAGCTCTAAATGCACACGTGAAAACCTTTACGCAAAATTTGCCCCACATTTGGCGCCCGAGCAACGCACTGGTCGATGATCACCAGGAGCGGTGGGCAATCCGATGCCAGTGCAAGTGCGTTTGTCATTAAAGTGTACGGTGCCTTGGATGATACGAAGGTAGTAACTTCGAAATTCCCCAATTTATGAAACCCCCAATCAAGAATGATCGATTAATTTGATTACTGAATCTTAAAACAACTTTCCACAAATTTATAAATAGATATTTCGGGCAAAAATTCGCATGTATAGTAAAACACATATAAAGCACTAGAAAACCTGAAATCAACCAAAAGAAAACATGCCAATCCGTTGAATAGTGCCTGAAGGGCCTCGCTCTACTCGTAATCTGCTTCTATATCAGGTGCGGTACTTAAATGGCCAACCTCTTCAGAAGGAAGTGGCGGTCTTCAACAACATACGCGTTTCAAGCTCGCTCATAACCTAACCGAGAGGGTTAAGACACTGAAGTTTATAAATTCCTTAAATGTAATAATAATAAATAGTTATCAACTAAGACGTTAGAGTTACGGAAGTGGTCCCATACGCCGCCAAACAAGAATTGTAGGTACAGTAAAACGTATCCGGAATTTATACTGGTAGGTACTTAAAATTAAAACCCTAAAATAAATCAAAGGTAACCCCTCTTCTTCGATAACCTAAAATTTACATACCTCTTAAATAAGTAGGTTAATCGTAGATGAGAATTGCAGTATGACAAAGTACAGCCGAATCTAAAGAAGGGGAGAATCCTCACTATGGGAGTTATTTAGGTGAAATCCGTCTTCTGAAACCCCGAATTATGAATCCAATCGTCAGAGATCAATATATCAAGATGATGGGAATTAAAATTCCATGCGTTAGAACTCACGCTTCAGTTGTTTGTTTAAACGAAGGGCAACTCTATACGGATTACGAAAGGAAGAAGGATGCAAATCGACACGCACTAATCAAGGCAAGAAAATGCGCCGAAAAATGGCGTCTAACAATAGGTCGAGCCATCTATTAAACTGGTTTAAATGTTACGGGATCTTTCAACAAGTAATAAACCGTTTCGAATGTGTCAACGTTGCAAAACGCGAAAAGCGCCCTCTTTGCGAGCGGCGGTCCGGGACTCGCGCCATTCCCAAACCCAAGTTTTGCAGCTAATTCCACCACGGTACAAAAACGCCTCTCCGCGTCTTTCACGATTTCTGAAAACCGAAATGCGACGCTCCCCAGGTGCCCAGGGGAATTTCCCGGTAGCCATTTTCTCAGGATCGAAGCGAATAAGGAAGGTCTCATAAAAATTTTATCAAAATCGAATCAAGAGAGAAAGGACTGTAACGCATATTCTTAATCGATATCGGGGCGCCATCGGGTCGCCATCAAGTCGATAAAGGATTAGTCCCGGCGATAAGGAATGGAGGCGGATGTGACGCATTCTTATATCGAATCGTGTTTAGTAGAAGTTTCAAAGTCGATGCCGAAGTGATAAATAGTGACATTCGCGCTCGTGTTATAAATTTGCATAGTAAGTGATAAATAATAATTAACTGGTATAGATCAATCTATTTGTGCACCATTTTAACTACGTTACACTGGTGTGGAGTGTATTTAAGAGGACAATCAGTGAAACTATGCCAGATCCGCGTCAGGAAAAATGGAACAACTGCTGCAATGAGTCCAATAAACCTAGTACGATAAGCCACAAAGGGGATCCCAATAAAGAATCACGGATGGATAGCCAAACATTATTTTCCTCCATTCCTGCTCAGATTTTTAGGGATTTTCTCACGTTTTGCCTATTGGGCGCAATTTTTGGGCAGCACTTCTTATTGCTCACACTTAACTTTTCGTGTTTGCAACTGTCGGGCTCTTCCGCATCCATATATGAGTAGGTAGGTAAAGTATTGTTCTCGTTCTTGCTGTTCTTCCTCGTGTTCTTCCTGTTTCTCCTGCTCCTCAAGCTGTTCTTGCTATTCCTGCCTTTCTTGCTCTACTTGCTCTACGTGCTCTTCTAACTCTTCTTGCTCTTCTCGTTCTTCCCGCTCTGTTCTTCTTTTTTTGCCTATTAACACTGTTCTTCCTGCTCCTCCTGTTCCTTTTGCTCCTTCTGCTCCTCTTGCTACTCTTGGCATTCTTGTCCTTCTTGCTTTTTTTGCTCTGCTTGCTCTGTTTTCTCTATTTGCTCATCTCGCTCTTCTGGTTCTTCTCGTATTTATGTTCTTCCTGTTCTTTCGGCTCCTACTGCTCCTTTTGTTCCTCCTGATCCTACTGATCTTCATGCACTTTGTGCTCTTCTTGTTTCTGTTGCTTCTGTTGCTCCTCTTGCTTCTCCTGCTCCTCTTGTTCTTTTTGCTCTTGTTGCTTCTCTTACTCCACCTGCTCCACTTGTTGTTCTCGTTCTCGTTCTTCCGGTGCTATTATTCTTGTTTTTTTCCTGCTCCTCCTGGTCCTTTTGCTCCTCTTGCTCATCCTGATCTTCCTGCACTTCGTGCTCTTCTTGCTGTTTTTGTTTTTGTCCTTGTTCTTGCTTTTGCTCTTGCTCTTGTTCTTGTTCTACGTGCTCTTCTTGCTCTGTTTGCTCTTCTCGTTCTCGTCCATGTTCTTCCTTTTCCTCCTCCTCCTCCTGCTCTTCTTGCTCTTCTTGCGCTTCTTGATCTTCTCGCGCTTCTCTTTCTCTTTCTCTTTCTCTTTCTCTTTCTCTTTCTCTTTCTCTTTCTCTTTCTCTTTCTCTTTCTCTTTCTCTTTCTCTTTCTCTTTCTCTTTCTCTTTCTCTTTCTCTTTCTCTTTCTCTTCTCCTTCTCCTTCTCTTTCTTCTTTCTCTTCTCCTTCTCTTTCTCTCCTTCTCCTTCTCCTTCTCCTTCTCCTTCTCCTCCTTCTCCTTCTCCTTCTCTTTCTCTTTCTCTGTTTCGCCTGTTATTCCTGTTCTTCCTGCTCCTCCGGTTCCTTCTGCTCCTCCTCTTCCTCTTGCTACTCCTACTCGTCCCTGCTCTTCTTGCGCTTCTTGCTCTTCTTGCTTTTTTTGCTCTTCTTGTTCTGCTTGCTCTTTGCCCTCTACTTGCTCTTCTCGTTCTCGTTCTTCCTGTTATTTATGTTTTTCTTGTTCTTGTTCTTGCTGTTCTTGTTCTGAAATTTTAACAGAAGCATCTGTTAACAAAAGCAATCGCTTGCTTCATATTTTTAGCGCATTTTTGCAAAAAATTTTTTTTGTAAAAAGTAGCTTTTAATCTCACTTTGGCTTCTCGTTCTCGTTCTTCCTGTTATTTATGTTTCTTTGTTCTTGTTCTGCCTGTTCTTGTTCTGAAATTTTTTGCAAAAAATTTTTTTTGTAAAAAGTAGCTTTTAATCTCACTTTGGCTGGCTCGGCTGGCTGCTGGCTGGCTGGTGGCTGGCTGCGTGGCTGGCTGGCTGGCTGGCTGCTGGCTGGCTGGCTGGCTGGCTGGCTGGCTGGCAGCAAATGTGGGCGCGTAGAAGAACTCTTGTAGAAAGGCAACGGGTGTACGTGTATCTACAGGGCCGTGAAATTTGTCAACCTTAGGGGCATGGCTACATGATGTGGGGTTGGCGACATCTGGGCGTCATCCTCGAGCGTAGTATACTAACGTGAAGGTTTTTCAGTTTTTCCCTATCTTCTACTACAGTTTTGGTCCGATTCTTTTGAAATTGGTGTCGTCGGAAAGATGTTGTAAACGCG
>NW_022170738.1:32832308-32899489 GCF_008802855.1 Photinus pyralis | reverse complement strand
AAATTTGAAAAATATAAATATAAATCAAACGATATCACGCTTGAATCTTTGAAATTGACAGCTAATGACAGTTCGACGGTTTAGTTCGTAACCGCACTTCTAACAAACAGGATTCGTCACTTGTTTTATTTTTCAGGTTAATACTGACTTATGTTTTATCCAATCACAGTGAAGGTCAAACTGTCCCTATGCTTTCTACCGCTGCCTTCTTAAAATGAATAGAATATAGAATAGCTTTTGAAAACAGCAGAAGAAGGCTATGGAAGAGTCTCTTAAGTGTCTTTCCATCCCTTACAAGTGCTTTCCTAAACATTCAAAGCCTTTCTGGAAGTCGCTGGGAATTTTAAAACCTTCGGACCTCTGGAAACCACCCAAAGAGTAAGGAAGGTGTCTTAAATCCTTTCCAGAGCCTTATAAGTATTTTCCAGAACAGTTTTCTAAATCATTCTTTCGTCTTTCCAAAATTGCGTACTCCCTTTCCAAAGATTTTCAGGTCTTTTAAAAAGGGTTTTTGCTTTTCCCTGGACTCTAGCTTCTTTCCAAAGCCTGGAAAGTGCCTTAAAAGCACTGGAAATGATCAAATACTCTGGGAAGCCAGGGAAAGCATCATTAAAGGCTTGCCGAAGCATCCAAATGGTCTCGGCTTCAGTTTTCTTTTCCTTGTTCCTTGTTGGCGGCCATCTTAAATCACCAAAAGGTTGCAGCAGGAACGCCACAACAGAGTACCACACTCAACTCAGACTTACGCGAGTTTACTGAATGACGCGAGAGACCTCAAACTAACACCACCTGGCAGCACTACTCATAATTACAAAGCGTGCACGCGCAACTGGTCGTTTCCGCCTATGATTGGGTCCCCCTCGTATCATATCAATACAGGGTGCCCATTATGTATGGAATATAGTGTACAGTGTGTCCCAGATCGCGTGGGATTGCACGGGTAACTTTCTTATTATTAAAGATAGAGAACTGGTTAAATGGGCATTGTTTTGCAGTTTTGCAGAGATGCTGTTTTCGCGAGCTTGTTTAGGCATCATTTAGCTACTTTTTCATGAAAAAAAATCGGACCAATGCATTTAATTTTTTTCAGAAAATTAACCATTTCTGTTGGAATGTAGCGTGGTCAAAGTACACATATAGCTTCACAAAAAATGAAAACCTCTTGAAATTTCAAATTTGAGTATTCAAAAGGGTTGTGCTTAATATGAAAAATTCTTTACGAAGATAGGTATGCAATTTTCCGGAAAATCGTCGAGTGAAAAATTTTGTTTTCGTTTTTTCACTCCAATTGTTTAAATATTAAATATACGGAAAAAAGTTTCAATTAAAATTTGTAGCTGATGCATTTATCGACAAAATTTGTCGGAAAAGTTTTTCTGTAAATTGACAAGTGTACGAGATATAATTGATTTCAGCGGAAGTTGATTCGTGAGTGCGCGCGAACGTCCCGTGAGCCAAAGTTAATAATTTGAAGATTGTGATGCACTGAAAAAACTGACAAAGTTAATATATTTCAATGAAACTTTATCTGTAAATACTTTGAAGTATATACTTTCAAAACTTAATAGGTACAGTTTTTCTGTAAATAGCAAATTTTTTAAATAATAGACAATTATTTATATTAGACGTCTTTTAGAAAATCTAACATAACTTTTTTCAGTGCTAATTTAGAAAAAAATAACGTAGATATTGACGAAGATGAAGATAATGATCACTTCGACGATCAAACAATTATAAATGTTGATAATCAAGACACTCAAGGTTCACATTTTGAGGATAACTTCAGTGAAGATGAAAATGATATTGAGTTATATTTGAGCTCGGAAGACGAATGATACTGATTGATTTTGATATGATTAATAAATGAAAACTCTACGTTTCTACGTGTCATTGTTTATTTACAATCTTAAAATTAAAAACTTGAAAATTGATGATGTTTAAAAATACTCTTAGGAAAATTTGGTATATTTCGAAAACTAATGAAGATATCAGAAAACTTTTCAGACAAATTTTGTAGGTAAATGCATTGGCTATAATTTTTGATTTGAACATTTTTCTGTATTTTCATTATTTAAACAATTAAAGTGAAAAAACAAATACCAAACTTTTCGACGAAAGTTCTTCCAGGAAAATTGCTTACCTAAATTGGTAAAGATTTTCTCATATTAAGCACAATCCTTTTAACTACCTAAATTTGAATTTCCAAAAGGTTTTTATTTTTTGCTGCATTTTACGGATATTTTGTGTACTTTGACCAGGCTAATGTCGAAAAAAGCCCTCAAGGGATGATGTGTGAAACTAACAAAACTTTAAATAATATAATATTTGTAGCTGAAGAATAGCTCTAACTAGAACTAGAACTAACCCGACTTTGTTAAAAAATCGGCTCAGCCGTTTCGAAGATACAGGGTGTTCTTTACGGAAACCTTTGAATACCCCCCACCACTTCATTTTTAGAGATACAGGAAAAATTGTCAAACAAAAATTGTTCAGATTATCGTCGACTTCAAAGACCGGACATTTTTTGTTAGGTTAATATAGCGGAATTCACAGAAACTTCACTTTTTTAGATTCCAGTTTGCAGTTACGCCCCCTAGCGGTCATTTCAGAAACTTAAAAATATTTTTCAGGTTTTGCTCGTGGCCGTTTTAGTAATAAATTTTTTTACGGTAAGCCTCTACGATGGATAGATTCTCAGATACAGTACCTCGCATTCTTAGTTGGCCACCCTGTACATTAAAGAATAAATAAACACGTTGCCTAAAGTAAACTGTCTTGAGGTGTGTTTTACTAATAATGGCCACTATTTTTAACATCTGATGTAATTATTTTCATTGTTTTGTTGTCTCGAATAGATTTTGTTTTGTTTTTTTGAAATTCATCACAGACTACTTGATTAAAATATAATAGCCGTTGATATAACTGGTATCTTATTTTCAATCTTATGTTATTATGATAGCTCGTTGAAAAGAGAATTAAAAAATTTAATCTAAAAATCCAATATGGCGTCTATTTAACTTTAGGAAGTTGGTAAATGTTCCTCAAAAGTAGTCATTTTGAATTTTTTTTTACATCAATTGAATTTGAATCATTTTAAAGATTTTTTTTCGATTACGTATCATTTAGGGTGGAATTCACTTTACTAAGTGCACACTTAGTTTAGTTTAAGTGGAACTTATATTTACTGCTAGTATTCCTGCTTAACTGTCCGTGTTTCGCGCGTTACTATAACAATAATCGCATGCGTTACCTTAGCATAATAATAATAATAATAATAATAATGATTCTTTATTAAGCAAAAATAAAACATAAGAAAAAGAAATAACAATTTCAAATTTAAAGAAAAATTGCTTAAAAGGTGGGAGATTGGCCAAAGGCCGTTTTTCACTCCTACCATCGGTACATTAAGCGATGTGAATTCATAATCCACAAAGAAAACAAAAATAATAAGACAACAATAAGACAGAAGTAAGGTAAAGAAAATTAGAAATAAAGAAATCAAAAAATTAAATGGCCCTATTGACATTTGTTTCTCTGGAAACTTTGAAGTTCTGTACGTAACATGCTTTTGAAATTATTAACACTTTTGCAGTTGGTATAATAATTAAAATAATTGTTTAAAATCTTGCATGACAAATATGAAAAGCAATTTTCAGGAAGACTTATGTTCCATGAGTGAGTAATACTCATTATCCCTTAAAGATTTACTGTGTAAACTATTACGTTTTTTGAGAACTGTATAAAGGTAGAATGGTTCACAAGAATTAACAATATGAAATAGCAATGCAGCATACAATAACATAAATTGGTTTTCGCATTTTAACAATTTAAGTTCATTATAAATGGATGTAATGTGTTCTGCAAATGGAAAATTGCATATCTACCACTAAGTATATGAGTAAAGTGTAAGTCTAACAATATCTATGAATTTCACCCTGAGTTAGTTAGTTAGTACCCTGGTCCCTGATACAAAAAAATTAATATTACATCAGTAACATGAATCTAGATATCCTACATCAAAATAAAACAAATGAACGTGTACATTCATTTCAAGCTTTTAGTGATAAGTTAGTTCACTCATTTTATTGCTAATTTCATTTTGTTTTCAAGGTTTAACACGTTTATTTGTTTTATTTTGATGTAGGATATCTAGATTAATGTTATTGATATATTGATAATTGATGAATTATAATAAATTTTTTTGAAAAATTTTTGTGTGTTAAGGTACTAACATGTTACATCATCGAAAAGAGAAAAAATCTATCCAATGAGCCTAATGAAAAGGTGTAGTGCCATTTAAAAAAATTCAATTGTTTTTCGTTACTCATTTGTTTGCTGAAATAAAAACAACTGAATGCTGCCTTATTATGGGAAATAAAATGTTAAACAGCTTTCATACACAAGAATCATATCGTTCGTGAACTCTGACCGATAAATATTGTCTCAGTGCTCTCAAAAATCATGAAGAAATATATTCACAAACAAAAATAGAATCTTGAACGAACAACAATCAGGTTTCAAGATACACCACAGTTCAATTTCAGCCCTACTGAAAATAGCAAACGATTTTTCATGTTCCTTCGATAAGCGAGAGGCCGTTTTCTTAGTGTGCTTGGACATCAGTAAGGCTTTTGACACTGAATCACGATCTACTTGTAGCCTGTCCTGTCCTATTATGCTTGCTCTGGGAGCGTTACTAGTTGGTTTCGCAATTACTTGACAACAGAAAGCAATGTTGCAAGTCGCATGATACGTACTCACTGTTTATAGGCCCGCGAATAAGGGCATCCCGCAAGGGACAATGTTAGGTCCAATACTGTTTCTGATTTATGCGAACGATATCACAAAACAAATTTCTGATGATTGCAATATGCAATATTATGCTTTTTGCGGTTGATGCCAAATTTAGTATATTCCATACATAATGGGCACCCTGTATATTAATAGACAAAGCCATTGCAGTTGATCTAGTTGTATTCTTTGTACAGATTTCGTTAATTTCTTTATAGGACCACGTCTCGACGCTTTTACCCGTTTTCGAAAAATTCATGGATAAGTCCTCAAAGTCCGCCCACTTAGACGCAGTTAAGCATGCCGTAGTGATCCTAATGGGTTCCTTGGCCAAGCACTTGGAGAAGGACGATCCGAGGATCAAGCCGATTGTAAAGAGACTGATTGCGGCACTTTCCACCCCGTCGCAATCGGTTCAAGAGGCGGTCGCAAATTGTTTACCGCCCTTGGTGCCCTCGGTGAAGGATGACGCTCCCGGTTTGGTTGGTAAACTTCTCTATCAACTTTTGAAGAGCGACAAGTATGGAGATCGGAAGGGTGCCGCTTACGGTCTTGCAGGTTTAGTTAAAGGTATGGGTATTCTGGCGCTCAAGCAGTTGGATATCATGACGAAGCTGACCGAAGCGATACAAGATAAGAAGAATTATAAACATCGGGAAGGTAAGTGGTTTATTCGCAAGACCTGGCTATTACTGGAGGTTTGTAGGGGCGGTATTCGCATTTGAAATGCTTTGCCAAATGCTGGGGAGATTATTTGAGCCTTACATTGTGCACGTCCTCCCCTATTTATTACTGTGTTTTGGTGACTCAAGCCAGTATGTTCGTAACGCTACCGACGACTGTGCCCGAGTCATTATGAGCAAACTCTCGGCGCATGGTGTTAAATTAGTACTACCATCACTCTTGGCAGCCCTAGACGAAGGATCTTGGAGAACAAAAACTGGTACTGGTACATTTGTCTAATACAGATAATATTGTGACCGAAAATAGGTTCCGTTGAGTTACTGGGCGCGATGGCCTACTGCGCTCCCAAGCAGCTATCTTCGTGTCTTCCTAGCATTGTACCGAAGTTGATCGAGGTTCTGAGCGATTCCCACATGAAGGTGCAAGAGGCGGGCGCGGAGGCCCTGCGAGTCATCGGGTCCGTCATACGGAATCCGGAAATTCAGGCGATCGTGCCCGTACTACTGCAAGCGTTGCAGGATCCGTCGAATAAGACTTCAGTTTGTCTACAGACGCTCTTAGATACGCAGTTCGTTCATTTCATCGACGCCCCATCTTTGGCGCTGATAATGCCCGTCGTTCAAAGGGCGTTCATCGATCGTTCGACTGAGACTCGTAAGATGGCGGCGCAAATTATTGGGAATATGTACTCGCTAACGGATCAAAAGGATCTCTTCCCCTATTTACCAACCATTATTCCTGGACTGAAAACTTCACTTTTGGATCCAGTTCCAGAGGTAAGTCATTTCACAATTGCTTTATACTGTGAGTGACGTTCTCTTACGTCTTTGATATTGGAAATGGCTCAAATGCTCATATCGGTTGCCACTGTTCAAACGTCCATAATGGTACGCTGCAACCCACACGTAGACCACCCGCCCTAATTATAACATGCTGTTAGGAGCCTTTATAATTTTAGGAAACGGCTTTTAGAAAATTAGGAATCTTAGGAAGTCGTATTAGTATTTTCAAGAATCTTAAGAAATTAGGAGTTTGTAATCAGAGTAATTGTATTGCATTTACGGGCATTAAACATTTTCAGCCCGTTTTTGAAAAAAAGTAGGTCTTATACAGGGTGAGTTCTTTTTTCACTTAAGCATTGGGATCTCAGAAACCATAAGAAGGGCACCCTTTTTTTCCAAGGAACCAAAATAAAATCCAAATAAAAATTATGTTTAATGAAATCAATAATCTTGATTTATTTTTTGCTTTCGAAAAAATCATTTTTTATAAAAACAAAAAGTTTGAAAATTAACATAATTTTGCATACAAAAATTACCAGATGTGGATAATACGAGTAATTCCCAATATTCAGCTCGTATGGAAATTTTCATTTATGTTCTTAAGATTTATTGCCCCACCCGGTATATATCGCGACGAAAATTCTGGAAAATACCTGGCGCTATCTCTGAAACAAAAAATGCATCTTCAAAGAGGCTTTCAAACGCCTTGGAAGCTTCGAATCGCGTCCACTACATGCTGCATGTGTAACGTAATAATACTACTATGAATTATGTTAGCGGGTCGGAGAAAACTTATAGGCGGACATAGAGATTCGGTTAAATGAGGAAAGAGTTGTCATTTTAAGAGCTTATTTTAGATATCTTTTTTTTTTTTGGAAAAATCCACAGTTTACTAGATATGAGTCAAAAACAGATTTAATATTAATAATAACAATAATTTATTGTCAAAACAGACTATCCAGTCTAAATACAGGACAAACTTAAATATTGTTCAATAAAAGCCGCACAGAAATATAGAAAAATTAACAAAAATTGAACAAAAATAATTATAATGATAGATTTATAACTAAAGCGAAAGAAAATTGTTAAAAGAGTTATACAATAAACAAAATAAAGTCATAAATCAAAACACAATATTGGCAAATAAGAGAAATTGTATTAGTGCAATAATAAAAGCAAAAAAAAGACAAAAATTATTGGATCATACTTATAAGGAATTTTAAATTAGTGTTAAAAATATCAACAGTATCGCATACCGAGTTATAATTATGACACATTCGATAAATTGGCGAATTTTGTAAGAGATTTGTTCTGCAATAGGGTCATTTAAAAGTTAGGAAATGCCTGGAGTAAGAACGAGGCAGTGATTTTGCTTTTAAACATTGTAGAGTTTTCATTACTATTAATACAGAAATATGTAAAGCACAAAAATCGTACACCCTTTTCCACTTAATAAGATACATTTATTAATGTCCATTCTTTTATAATTTTCGAGTTAGAACGCAAACTTACATTTTTTAAATAGCAACCATAGTTGGCCTTGACATTTTTAAAAAGTGCATTTTTTCTGTTTGCAGTGATATAAGGTTGGTAGTACTTACTTTGACAAATAAGCCTGCTGCGGTTTATGCCGATAGGTGGCGAAAGAGTAGAATATCACCTAAATTTTAGGCATACAAATAAGTTTTTTACGAATGAGTAGAAAGTTTTTGAATATTGTATTTGAAAAAGGAAGGTTTGATTTAGGTATTAAAGGGTTTATACGTAAATCGATAACAAAATAATCCATAAATCGAAATTCAAAGTTAAACGACATTTTTATTTGTCCCAAGAGTGATAATATTTACTTTAATACCATCAAAGTGATACGGTGAAGTAAAATGCACATTTTGGAATTGAAGCGATTTGTATTAAATGAGATTTGTACGCTTTTTGATTAAAAATTCGAGGTGTGTCAATTGTAGGAACTAAAAAATGTCATTTTAGTGTAGTCACGATTACAAAGATGTCGCTTTCAACAAACAAGAAGTAAAGTCACTAAATATAGAAAGTACCGCAATCCATTGGGCTCGTGTGTTAGAGAGAGAACGCATGATTTTTGCCCAAAAAATGGCGGAAGTTACCAGATTCTAGTAATTTTAATGTTAGGGATTGTTCCACCTGTTTGGAGATATCTGTATATATTTTTATAAAACATGACAGTACTATGAAGTTAGGTTATAAAAAATTACAGCTATTCTTATTTTATTTGTCAATTTTTTTAAGTTGGCAGCAAATTTGCCCAAAAATGGCGGATGATTGCGGTACTTTCTATATCTAGTGACTTTAACAAGAAGGTTTTGAGTGGAAATTTTGAGTCAACCTGTGCAATGACAAGCAGAAGTAGCGCGAGCAATATTAATTTATACGGATATTAGGTCATTGCGCGCCTCTTCCAGCGATTATATAAAGCAAAAGTAATAAGTGTATCCCCCAAGGTTAATAGAGAAGATAGGTTGCCTCGTAACTATCAGCCAATAAACGTTCAGTATTAAAATACGCGAATGACGTCACCCAGAATCCCATTTTGTCCACATCATAAGAATTAATTATTAACGCAACAACAACATAGCAAGCTCAAAAAATGCAAAATGGATTGAAATGGTACTTTACATGGATGTGCTGAAAAGTTCCTGCATTGGATAGAAAGAGACATGCTGGTGAAAACGCACTTTATTCAAAATAGCTTACATTTCATCTTCATAGTCTGCGGCCGGGAAATGCAGACTGCACAGTCTATTGCATACGGGGTTCAGGTTTCCCTTTCCATTGCACTTTATAACCCATTCTTTTTGTAATACAGGAATTACCTTTTGGAAAAGCAAAAAACTGATACTGCGATCCGTTTGCTTTCGATTTGTTGGAGCTGCTATTGCATATAACAACGTCACAAAGATTTCAATCCGGCATCTAATACCCTATATTGATACAGTGCCACCATGCTCAGAAAAGCCTCGGAAGATATGCGAACTAATATTGAAATAATTCAAGCTGGCCAATAAAAGTCTGCAAAACGACGCGATACATTCCGCGCCATAATTATTAATTATTCCGTTTTGACAGTTGACGCTTTACGTTATTTTAGTTTACACTTTGCTTCTTGTATTTGCTTATTTTACATTTTCCGTCTCCAGTTTTATACAAACTCGTCTTTTTCAAGATGCATATAGCTGGGATCTACGATCTGATATAGTATATTAAGTATGGAGAACGGTAAGGGATTTTTACCGTTCAAAGACAATTGTTTGGAGGAGGAGCGAAGCGACGACTCCAATTATTGTCTGAGAACGGTAACCCTTAACGTTCGACGTGCTTATAACATTTTTTGCGCGATCGAAATTAAAATTATGCAACCAATATAAATATGCACTAAGAAATTAACAAGCAGAATAAATCGAAATGATCGAAGTGGTATGGTGTATATCACTAGGTAACCAGTTTATTTGTCAAAATTGAAGTTAATAATTTCATAAAAATGTGCATGTGTCTGATGTAGTTTACTAGCTTTGAACTTCCTTTATGACTTTATGAGCGTCTTGCCATAGGAAACAATAGCACAAATTGTACGTTTAATGTACCTAACAATAATTAAAGATTAAATGTAATGTAAGACTGTTGATTTTTAAAAAGGCGTCGGTAAGTATTTTTGCTGTTCTGTTTTTAGATCGGTAAGTAATTTTGACGTCGTCGTAATCATAGCAACTGGTAAATTCTACGTACTGTCTTGGAAACACCCATGGTAAATAGTCAGAAATGACCGATCGCGCAAAAAGGTATGTAATTCCCTTAAAGTGTTTTTAAATTTTGCATCAGAATGTACGGTTTAAATTTCTAGCGCCCTCGGACACGCCCTGTCAGGGACTTTCTGAGCGTGGTGCCACTGTACTTAAGTATCCAACAGTAGTCTTCAATCGAATTATAATAAGTATTCGTAATAGAGTCTTCAGCAGTGTCTGACAATTAAGTATTTACACAGTTTAAATATAACTGTCAAAGTCAACGAAAATTTAAACACCAATCAAATGGGACTTCCGGATTCTCGATGACGCGTCTCTCTAAAGTTACGAGGCAACCTACTCTCTCTACTAACCTTGTGTATCCCCTCCATTTGCGGCGCGCTCATAATGTAATTAGGTATTATCGCCGCCACAAGAGAAGAGCCCTGCGTCATCAATGTACGAATGCATAAATCCAAGGTGTTGATACTTACATCTCAAAAATTTGCGCAACCCAAAAAAGGGCAGAGAACGAAACAAGTTCTTGGGATATAATAGACGTGCGCTTTTGAAAAGCTAAATGTAATGAAAAGAGATAACCTATAACGCTTGTCAAGTTTAACATGCATATTTGATGCTGATTTGACCAACGTCGTAATACTCCTAATTATTTTCAAATTTTCCATAACCTCTTTTGCTCTTCGTTTTTGTCATTCTTCTTTTACCTACGTTTTTTTCAACTTTCCTGTTCTTTATTGCATTTTAACAAAAACAACTGAATTGGGATTTGCTGTTGCTCTTTTTAAACCTTTGCGAAACTACGCCATCTAGTACATTTTTCAACAACTTTAATATTGATTATTACGGAACTATTTTGACTTTGATTTTAAATCTTAAATCACACGCTTGTAGATGATGACGCAGGGCTCTTCTCTTGTGGCGGCGATAATACCTACTTGATCTATTATGATAATTCACTTAAAACTTTGGAGCCACGAATGGAACAATAACGCAAAGAAATTACGATTTATTACATTTAAATTTCTACTTTGAAGTAATTACAAATTAAAAAATTAGGTAATCTATCTTAGCAAATGTCAAAATGTCCACCATTATTATTAACACACAAGCGGCATCTTTTCGCCATAGAATTTACAGCTTTCCGTATTATTTTGCCATCTAAATTGTGAAAGGCATATTTCGAGGCATATTTACCACAGCATCACGTAGTTCTCCTAGTCGTGACTTAAGAAAAATAACGACTCACAGTGAATTTGTCCTCCAGAAAGAGTTTTGTGGCGAAAAATTCAAAAATTAGACTGCTTCAATTAGGAAAAGTCACCTGCTGTTTTGTGATTACACCGCAAAGTATCGCAGACTCAATAATATGAAAATGATTATGTCGTTATAAAGAGAAAAATGTATCCTTTTTAAAAATGTCAAAGCCAACTATGACCACCATTTAAAAAAAAACAAAATTTGTATTATAACTCAAAAACTGTAAAATGGAGAAGGAAATTAGTATGTTCATCATGTTAAGCATTAAATTTTATTTTATTTCTAATATTGACGATTCTACAACATTTAAAAGAAAAATCACTCAATCTGTTTTTCGCCCATATTTAGTAAACTATGGATTTTTTTCAAAAAACAAAAGCATGTCTTGAATAAGCTAAAACGACAACTCTTAAAATGAAAAAAATTCACCCTGTATATTTCACTTTGGCTGTTCGGGCGGTAAGTTGCAAAGGTTTTTAAGTATAACCCTGGAACGAATCATTGTAGAATGGTCGGGTTTGAAGCATTAGCTTTGTGGCACAATTCTTTGCATGCAGATTATATTTCAGCGCTAATAAAACCTCGATCCGTCCCACAAAAACGTCCTTAAGTACCTCGAGTACTTTCCAACTTGTTTCATTGTCTGAGAACCAATCGCGATCGCCGCACGTAAACAACTAGATAACGTTCAGAATGTCACGTACACATGTTGAGAACCTCTGAACTGACCGAAATGTGAAACGTAATTATAATTTTGGCATAGGTGCGTAGCGTAAGTGCGAGAGCACTGGGCGCGATGGTCAGAGGAATGGGAGAGTCCAGCTTCGAGGAGCTACTGCCATGGCTCATGCAGACGTTGACGTCCGAAAGCAGCTCGGTCGATAGATCCGGCGCCGCCCAAGGCCTGTCGGAAGTTGTCGGCGGTCTCGGCGTGGAAAAATTGCACAAACTTATGCCCGAAATTATCGCGACGGCTGAACGGACCGACATAGCTCCGCACGTCAAGGACGGCTACATCATGATGTTCATTTACATGCCAGTCGTGTTCCAAGCCGACTTCACTCCGTACATCGGCCAGATCATAAATCCCATACTGAAGGCGTTGGCGGACGAGAACGAGTACGTGCGAGATACCGCTTTGAAAGCGGGACAGCGGATCGTTAATTTGTACGCTGACTCCGCGATATTGTTATTGCTGCCGGAGCTTGAGCGGGGTTTATTTGACGATAACTGGCGGATACGCTACAGGTAGGTGTTGGGTCGGATGTTCGGCACTACTTGAGGGTCTATTGCAGTTCAGTTCAGCTGTTGGGCGATCTATTATACCGAATTTCTGGTGTTACCGGTAAAATGAGTACTGAAACTGCTAGTGAGGACGATAATTTCGGTACCGAACAGTCCCATCAAGCCATCTTGTGTTCGTTGGGCGCCGAACGACGGAACAGAGTTTTGGCTGGTCTGTACATGGGTCGATCCGATGTCGCGCTGATGGTGAGACAATCCGCATTACACGTTTGGAAGGTCGTCGTAACGAATACGCCGAAAACTTTACGTGAAATTTTGCCTACCTTATTCGGATTGTTGCTCGGTTGTTTGGCGAGTGAGAGTTACGATAAAAGACAGGTTGCCGCGCGTACTTTGGGAGATCTCGTACGGAAGTTGGGCGAACGAGTGCTGCCTGAGATCATACCAATTTTGGAGAGAGGTTTGCAGTCTGACCAATCTGATCAGCGGCAGGGTGTCTGTATTGGTCTGTCCGAAATAATGGCTTCGACTTCGCGCGAAATGGTCTTAACTTTCGTCAATTCATTGGTGCCTACAGTGCGAAAGGCGTTGTGTGATCCGCTACCCGAGGTTCGCCAGGCAGCTGCCAAGACCTTTGACAGCTTACACACTACTGTAGGTGCCAGGGCGCTCGATGATATTTTGCCCGCTATGTTAAGCAAACTGGTAGGAGCAATGAATGAGTAATTTGGTAACTAACTGTTGGCATTTCAGAATGACAGCGACCCGGAGGTGGTCGAGTGGACGTTGGACGGTCTACGACAAGTTATGGCGATCAAATCACGCGTCGTTTTGCCTTACTTAGTGCCGCAGTTAACCACGCCTCCAGCTAACACTAAAGCACTTTCTATTCTAGCTTCGGTAGCCGGCGAGGCCTTGAACAAATACTTGCCTAGGATATTACCGGCCCTTCAAACGTCGTTGGCGAGCTCTAAGGGCACACCAAACGAAGCACAGGTACGTTCAACGGATGAACTTACAGTAGTATCTCATCTATCGACTTGTAGCAATTGGAATATTGTCAGGCTGTTGTGCTGTCCGTAACGGACGAGGCGGGCATACGAACGATAGTCGACTCGCTACTGGAGAATACTCGTACCGATAATCTCGATCAAAGGCGAGCGGCCGCCACTTTATTATGCGCGTTTTGCGCTCATTCACGCGCTCATTACATAAACCACGTTCCCCAGCTGTACCGCGGTCTAATACACCTCTGCATCGATAGTGACCGGGACGTACTGCAAATGTCATGGGAAGCTCTTAATGCTGTTACAAAGGTAAGTGGTTTGAAAGAGTACTGTTCTGATACAATTTATTGTTAATGCATTTCTTTGCCCCCCCCTCCCCCCCTCACATTTATAGATTTGGGTAATAGTACATGCATCTTGCACATACATATCGCAACGCCCTAAATTTTGAAGCAATTTTTTTGCGGCGGCCCCACACGTGGCTTGCTCGCGAACTACCGTTATGACACATAATTTAACAGCGCTATCGAAAGAGGATATTTTTTTTATCGCCGGTGAAACTTTCAATTCCGAAAAACTTTCGTTGTCGATTACCCATCTTATTTGGGTGGGGGTGAAGGTATAAAGTTATAAATGTTAACTCGAGCGCGCCTGCGTATTTTTGGGGATCTTAAGGCGAGGCTTCACCTAGCGAAACCGGGCTTATTTAATGCAATAGTTTTTCCGCTTTTTCTATCTTGGTAAAGCAGATAGAGCTGTGCGGTTTTCTCTGTTTCAAAGAGTAAAGTTGAATATTTGTGCAGAATTCAAAAATTTTAATTAATTTTTCTGTATTTAATTCCCAAAAAGAGTCAAAAATAGCAATTTTCAAACACGTATATCTACGCTTCTAAGCGTCATATAAAAAAATCTCCAAAGTAAAGGAAAATTGTATATGTTTTAACTAACTCCTTGTAAAATATGTTGGCAATTAGTGGATTATCGACTGTAAAAAATTGGAAATTCGATGATAGTGTAATCCCGATTTCGTAGGCCGGAAGGCGATCAGTACGCGTCCCCACTCCATAACCGTCACGTTCGACTTTGTCCTCGGCATTTTCCTAGCAATATCCCCACGCGCTATCGTTTCTCCCCTGGGCTGTGGTTAGTGATGTTCCGATACCACCAAATGAGTAGTACCATTAATAGAGAACGGATGGACAGATTACGATGAAATTTTGCAAGTGGATTCTTTATCAAATTTGTAGATCGGAGTTCGTGAATTGGTCGTGTAGGTCAAAAAATAAGTTAGTTATGAACCGAATTGCATGAAATTTTGTATGTAGACACCTCGAATAAAAGTGAAACGAATGGTGAAGCAAAAAATTTGTTTTGCGCATGCGCAATCCGTTTTTGTTTTAAATTTGCAAGATATTTAAATGAAATCTTGAATGTAGGCACCTCAAGTAAAAGTAAAGCAAATGCTGAGTCAAACCATGTACCTTTTTTTTGTTAAGGTATTTAAATGAAATTTTGTATGTAGACAAAAAAGTTCAAAAACTCGAAGCTAACCAAGATGCCGCAGGCGGCATCCATTGAACCTACTGTGAAGTTAGGTTCTGAAGAGGTCTGTAATGAGAGAGATCGGCTTCCAGTCATAGTTCATAATACGAGTATAAATTGTTTATATACAGGATGTAAAGCGAAGGGGTATACATGAGGGAATTTTTTTTAAATATTGATTTATTGCAAAAATTTATTCTTCATGATATTTTTGCTTTGAAAGTACCAATAACGTTTCGATAATCTAAAATTTATTTGTAGAAAAATAATAAAATTAATTTTTTTTATTGAAAGTTATCATTCTACATTATAATCAAGATAGCGTATTGCTATAAAACCACAAACAATCGAAACGTTATTGGCACCTTCAAAGCAAGCAAAAAATATCAAGAAGAATAATTTTTTTTCATAAATCAATATTTAAAAAAAAATTCCCCCTCGCTTTACACACTGTAGAAGACAATAATACAATTATCACACTATATAAATACAATACAACAATTTTTGTGTACGACCACTAAAAAAATTTCCAAATTTTACCTGTACATTGGTACATTGTACGATCATTTTTCAATTTTGATTGCAGTTTCAAAAAGAATTTGTTAGTAGGTGTGAATTTCTATACATAAAAATCACGGGAGTGTCATGATAAAGTTTCCCTAGTTGTAGATATCTTTTCTATAGGACGATCTTAAACAATTTTGAGCGGGGCCAAAATAGATCTATAAAAACAACAAAATGGCGGCCGTTTCCAAAAAAATATCTTGTTCTAATTAGAGTTTTCATACTATAACTCAAAAACTAAAAGGGCTACAGAAAATATGTAAGGGACAAAAACGTTCCTTATATAATTATATATAACTTTGGTAATTACTGTTTTTGTGACAAATCAATAATAATAATAATAATAATAATGCGTCTTTATTAAATGTATTTACAAATACATTTAAAGGCGAAGTTCAACTTCAGTACCTACCTCGGTACCTACTTACCGGAAATATAACAAAAAGAAAAAAAGAACTGTTGCAACCTCGGTTGCAACGTAGTTGGTCTTCCACTTAACCCGTACATTTAACTTAATAAAAAACAAAAATTTCAGCGGCAGCATATAAAACTTAAATTGTAAATGTTCACGTTCGGTGTATCTGTTACATGACAGAGTTTTGTAAAGTCAGAAGATGCCTTTCGCATTCCCGATAAAACGGCCGTTCGTTCAGGTTTTTTATATTGGGCGAAAAAATGTTATATAGCAAAGGAAGGTGATAAGAAAAAGACTTTTCGGATTCGAATGTATTGTGCTGTGGAGGTGAAATCTTTCCTTTATTACGAATATTGAGGTTGTGGACATTTGTTCTAAATGTGATTTTGTTGCATAAATAAGGGGGGGGGGGTGTTTTGTACTAATAATGCTATGAAAAAGCCGCAAACAATGCAATCTTCTTCTGTTTTCCATATCAAACCATTTCAACTCTTTAAGATTGTGTGAGACGAGCTCACGCCTTCTAATACCAAATATATATCTTAGGCAACTCTTTGAATTTTTTGAGCTAAGCGCTTACTAATGCACGGCCCATATAGTGTATCACAAAAATTAAACTTTGATAAGACGAGCGCCTCAGTTAAAATGACTCTTGTTGATTTGTAAAGGATGTGACGCGCACCATAGAGTAGTTTAAGCACAGCGTAAGTACTACTAACACTTTTTTTTAAATTTTATTTTGCTTTTATTTTTGAGTGGGCGGGGTTTCAGCCAACCAACCCAAGCAATTTTATTAATGTGTTCCTCAAATTTCACATCCATCATAACACCTAGATTCCTGACTACGTCCTCAAACTTAAGAGCGGTATCCTTTAAAATTATTCGCAGCCCAGAAATGCCTTTATCGTACGCTTTTGCCATGGCTTTCCATTAATAAATTTTACACAAAATGGTCCAATTTTACTTACCTATAGCTAGGTACCTACGTTATAGCTATAGGAGCTAGCGGTGAATTTCGCGGCGAGAGGCTAGAGAATTCTACAGTTTTGGTCACCAATATTCATCAGCCTTAAGCTCAGGATATCGTAGCATAGAAGAATCACACTGTCTGTGCGTACTTCTAAATTCCGAAATTAATGATTAAATTCATACTTTCTGCCTTCTTGCGGGCCATCAATAAAAACGTCCATAACGTAATTTAAAGTAGCCGCCATTTTGAATGTTTTGTTAGGAGAGCTTGGCCCCGGTCAGTATTATTTAAGAATAACCTAAAGATTAGTTACCACCATGTACCAAACCTTTATCATGCCATGTAACTCACACTTAGGCATTCATACCTACTATGTGTAAAACTTGAGAAGAAAGTGGACAATTTAAAAAACAAGTAAAAAGTTTTCGCCCTAAGACAATTTAACTTTAACGCATTTTCCATGCATTGATTAGTAGTTCCTAAAAGGTCACTGAATGGACATTGGACATAATGCGGATGCGCAGTGTAATTATTACGATTTTTCTTGGTTCAGGTGCCCAATACGATTATCTTTCCTAGAAGCATCTGTAAAATTTCTCTATAAATAAGAAATAAGAAATTTGGCAGTTGCGCAGTTTGCGCATGCGCAGTTTGCGCATGCGCACATCTGATGTTTACAATATGCGATATGCTTATCTTTACTAGAGACATCTATGTTTAAAATTTCAAAAAAGTATCTATACTTAAATAGGAATAAGTGGATTGATAAAGAATAGGAAAGTTGACATTGCTCCATTTAATCGTCAAGATTTTGCTTGGCTCAGATGCCAGAGTTATACGCTACCGAATGCAAAAAGAACGACCTAAATATCTTGAACTGTAAGAGTAGTTAAGGCCTCGAACAGACGGACAAAGAAAGTGGCTGCCCCAACTTCTTTCGAAAATTCGCTAAAAATGCCATGTTAGTTCTTGAAAGAGCTGCTCCAAACGATATTAATTACTAGATGAATTATGGGAAGAATTGAATCTTCAACCGCGTTTAAAAATTCGTATTTAAACCATCCACCTGCCATATTTGAACGGGTGAAATACACTTGCTAAGACTTAACAACAGCACTTTACCTATTGCTAGCGTCAAGCAATTGAATTGTGAAAATTGTAGGCAACAAGGTTGTCAGTACCACTTTTAACAAATATTACTCATCTAGCAATTACCTTCACTACTAGCAAGTTGCTGAGGTTATTTTAAGTTACAGAATTGGACTGATTGAAGGATCCTCAGTATTACCATTACTTTTTAACGACCATTTATTTTCACCTTGCAAAATACATACACGGTGTCCATTTTTCAAGTGCCACTATGGCGATCTCGCTTATCTTAAGATAGGAATTTCGTTAAATGAGGGCAAAGTTGCTAATTTTCGTGTTGAATATCTGAAAAGACATTTAAAATATCTTGAGTAGTTTTGAAAATATCACAAAAAAACGAAAATTTCTGATTTTATTTTATATTTTTTTCATGGTAAACTAATTGTACTAGACATTTATACAACTTTAGTTTTTATTATGGGCGCCATTTTGGAATTTGACATTACGTCTTTTTTTCTCTTCACAACGATATATCACACATGGTGGTTCAGTATCACATTTTTTCAAAAATTACAATTTTCATTTTCTGCTAAGAGTGCTTTGCAAAAACAAAACGTTCTTTTGTTGTGAACAAAAGGTTGACTTATTTCAAGTAGTGTCATTTACGTTTGTGCTAGTTTTATTGCGACAATATTATTTATTGTTATGTATTTTGTTCTAATTTGAATTATAATTTTCTTGCAAAACGAAGGTTCAATTCTGTTCAGATGAAAATCCGATTTTCTCAACACTAGTTCCCTGCCAACGCTGCAACCAGACAGATGGATCAAACTGTCAAACTTTTGTTCACAATAAAAGAACGTTTTGTTTTTCCAAGGCTCTCTTCCCAAAAAGTTAAAAATTGTATTTTTTGGAAAAATGTGATACTGAACCACCATTTGTGATGTATCGTTGTAAAGAGAAAAAAAAGACGTAATCTCATATGTCGAAATTTAAAACGGCTCCATAAGAAAAACTAAAGTTGCTACGTGTTTCTCCGTCATCTCCGTTTTTTTGCGATATTTTTAAAACTACTGAAGATATTTTAAATTTCTTTTGAGATTATTCAGCACGACAATTCGCAACTTTGCTCTCATTTAACCAACTCTCTATCTCTTAAGGTAAGCGAGATCCCCATAGTGGCACTCGAAAAATGGACACCGTGTATATAGTCAACAAAAATGCATCAAATTCATTTCTTGATCATTGAGAAAATGCTCTTCCCAACAATCTTGGTGCATGAATAACGATTTTGACATGCTTTGATCAAAGTAACCGGCGATCCAAAAAATGAGTTGCTGTCGAATCGCCTTTGGAAGTTCAAGTTAAATACGATTTTCCATGTAAACAAAAAAAAGGCGACTGGACAGCAACTCATTTTTGATCGGATAGTACAGGGTGGCCAATTAAGAATGCGAGGTTTTGTATCTGAGAATCTATCCATCGTAGAGGCTTGCGGTAAAAAAATTTATTACTAAAACGGCCACGAGCAAAACCTGGAAAATATTTTTAAGTTTCTGAAATGGCCGCTAGGGGGCGTAACTGCAATCTGGAATCTAAAAAAGTGATGTTTCTGTGAATTCCGCTATATTAACCTAACAAAAAAATGTCCGTTCTTTGAAGTTGACGATAATCTGAACAATTTTTGTTTGACAATTTTTCCTGTATCTCTAAAAATGAAGTGGTGGGGGGTATTCAAAGGTTTCTGTAAAGAACACCCTTATCTTCGAAACGGCTGAGCCGATTTAAACAAAGTCGGATTAGTTCAAAAGAGCTACTCTTCACCTACAAATATATTATTTGAAGTTTTGTTAGTTTCACATATCACCGCTTGAGGGCTTTTTTCGACATTCCGACAGAAATGGTTAATTTTCTCAAAAAAATTAAATGCATTGGTCCGATTTTTTTTCATGAAATCGTTTCGAAGATACAAGGTGTTCTTTACGGAAACCTTTGAATACCCCCCACCACTTCATTTTTAGAGATACAGGAAAAATTGTCAAACAAAAATTGTTCAGATTATCGTCAACTTCAAAGACCGGACATTTTTTTGTTAGGTTAATATAGCGGAATTCACAGAAAAATCACTTTTTTAGATTCCAGATTGCAGTTACGCCCCCTAGCGGCCATTGCAGAAACTTAAAAATATTTTCCAGGTTTTTCTCGTGGCCGTTTTAGTAACAAATTTTTTACCGCAAGCCTCTACGATGGACAGGTTCCCAGATACAGTACCTCGCATTCTTATTTGGCGACCCTGTACATGTGGTTGCCAACAATGCAACAAATTCCTGGCTACTTTTAAAAAGAGTTCGCACATACGGACGGACGGACGACAATATAAAACTAGAAAGGCTCTGAGGATCCTTAATAATCAACAGTTAAATCCATGCGTGTGTTACTATACCTTTTCCTTTCTTGATCTGAATTGTAAATTGGTGGTGATGCGGGACTGTGAGACGAAGGTTGAACTACAGAATCACAGTTTACATCATAATTATGTTCAAGAACCATTGCCGAATCAAATCTGGATTAGCGTAATTATTGTCATCATCAACCGATTCGGCTATAGCTTGACAATCCCTGGCATCCCTAAAATATATACTTATCTTATTTATTATTTAAAATTAGAGATGATCCATTCTGTCAACGGAATACGTTTATGTTTACTTATCGCCATCTACTCAAACCTAAATATGCCTTAGATTTGTTTTTATTAGCTGATGAATTTTCCATGTTTATTATAGCGTTTATTCCTATGCATTGTTTATCTCTGTGCACTATATTTGGTAATTACCAGATAACGCAAATCGCAAAATTCGAACAACGCGGTCATCGTAAAGCAGACGATTCGTGCTAATTGCGTAAACTTCCAAAACAATTGTCAATGTTTCAAAGAAACTAATATCCAGGCGGGACTTCTACATCGGTATTTCTTCCACTAATTCACACAAATTATTCCTTCTGGCGCGTAGAATCGCAAAAATTTGAATTGTAAAGCCTCGCCTTAACAAGACTGTCGGTATGGCGTCATTAGTTGGGCGCCGAACCTAAAGCAATGAAAAATGAAATCGGGAGAATGTAACATGCCCGATATACCTACATATTTGTCCATGAAGTCATAATTTCTAGTTACTGTGCTGTTATTTTGCAGGACAATTTTGGTAGTAATTTCATAGGCGTATGTATACCAATATAGAATCTCTGATGTGTGGAATTGCTCCTTGCACAGTTGGTAGCCGTATTTTCCCGTTAATTCCGTCTTTAACTTGCAGACCTTAGACCCGAAACAGCAAGCACAATACGTATCCGACGTCCGCCAGGCCGTGCGTTTCGCCATGTCGGATATGAAAGGCACCTCCGATCTACTGCCAGGCTTTTGCTTACCCAAAGGCATCGCCCCCGTCCTTCCCATATTCCGAGAGGCGATCCTAAACGGCGACGGCGACGAGAAAGAAGCGGCGGCCCAAGGTCTGGGCGAAGTAATAAAAATTACCAGCGCCCAGGCGTTACAGCCGAGCGTCGTCACGATTACCGGACCGCTCATCAGAATACTCGGCGATCGATTTAGCGCCAACGTTAAATCGTCAGTACTGGAAACGCTCGCAATTCTCCTGGCGAAGGTCGGTGTGATGCTGAAACAATTTCTACCGCAACTGCAGACGACCTTCGTCAAAGCACTGAACGATCCGAATCGCACCGTGAGATTGAAATCGGCCACCGCACTGAGCTACCTGATTTTAATACATCAAAGGGCGGATCCTCTCTTTACAGAACTGCACAATACGATAAAGAGCACCGACGACTCTTCAATTAGGGAAACAACGCTACACGCGCTTCGCGGTATCATCACTCCGGCCGGCAATAAAATGTCAGAACCAATCGAAAAACAAATTTTCCCCACGCTAGTCGGCTTGTTGAGCCACCAGGAAGACGTTACCAGAAATGCGGCGGCAGGATGTCTGGGCGCTCTCTGTAAATGGTTGCCTCCTTCACAATTAGATAACGTACTTAGCGAACACATTCTCAGTGAGTATTCAAGTATCTAATTAATTCTATTATATTTATGAATTTAACAACATTAACATATTGCAAATAAAATTGTTTAAAAACATAAAAAAAAAAATTACTGTATACTTTCAAGCAATATGTTTGTAGATGACGAAGCGCATCTCGATTGGTTACTTCGGCAAGGACGTGCAGCCACCTTATCGGTGGCCTTGAAGGAATCCGCCAATCTATTGTGGGATGAGCAATACAGAGTGCGCTTAATACGCACCTTACTTAGTCAATTATCAGCCGATCGTGTTCCTATCACACAAACCGCAGTGCGGTCCTGCGGGTATCTGTTACAGTATCTCATGCTCAACGACGAGCAGCTCCCAATTAATTTGCTTGTACCCTTCGTTAAGGTTCTGCTAATCGTCCCGAGTACTTCACAATACTGACTCTCTCATTTTAGACGATGAACAACAGCAGTAATGACGTGAAGCAGTTACTAGCGAAAGTTTCAATACATTTAGCGCGTGCCGTTCCTTCAGAGAAAATGGCGACGGACTTGTTGAAGTTATTATTACCCGCGTTAGTCAATGGGACAAAGGAGAAGAACAGTTACGTGAAGGCAAATTCGGAAATCGCCCTCATTGCCGTTTTGCAACTAAAGGAGGGCGATAGCGTGCATCAGAAGTGCTTGAAAATTCTCGATGTTGGCGCGCGGGAGTCACTGTCGGACGTTGTAAGTAAAGTTTTGAGAAAAATTATGAATCAACCAGAAGGAAAAGAAGAGGATTTAGATGACACGTTATTAACTTGATCATCTCAGTGTAAAAGTCCTACTTCGATGTATTGTCGTATATACTACTATTTAAATAAAGTTTTTTGTTCTTTTATAAATTACGTTACTTTTGTTTTTTTAAATAAAAACAATCGACATTCTACCGGCGTTTAATTATGTCCATTGCATTTATCTCATTTATTATAAGCGAATTGTGGTGGTGTGGTGCATTTAGGTGAGTAACTAGTGATTTTCATTTGGGATGCGATTCATTATGGCTTGCATCTGCGGACGCTCATTCCTATTTGATTTCATTGTATCAATTTTCAGCGTGCCTAAATAATAATAATAATGATAATATGTGTCTTTATTAAATGTATTTACAAATGCCCTTTTTTTTAGATGAGATATTAATTCGATTTTTTCGATTGAGATGGCATTATTGTCCTATACCTACTAAAGTCACTCGATATAGAAAGTACCGCAATCATCCGCCATTTTTGGGCAAATTTGCTGCCAACTTAAAAAAATTGACAAATAAAATCTGAATAGCTGTAATTTTTTAGAACCTAACTTCATAGTACTGTCATGTTTTATAAAAATATATACAGATATCTCTTTATTCATTGAGATATCTGCAAACAGGTGGAACAATCCCTAACATTAAAGTTACTAGAATCTGGTAACTTCCGCCATTTTTGGGCAAAAATCATGCGTTCTCTTTCTAACACACGGGCCCAATGGATTGCAGTACTTTCTATATTTAGTGACTTTAATACTAGTAGGGGAGCTAACACGAAATCCACTGAACGAGAATGATCAAAATTTTAACCGATGGTGTTCCATTTTGCCCTATCAGAGTATGCTAAAATCGATCGTCTGCCGCCTCAGGTCATACGACTTAAGGCGCTGCGGGTACTTCTTGCGGTACCAATTCTGAAAGGTTGTTTTTCGAAAAAATAAGTTATACACCAAATGAAAACGTTGATAATAGCTCTTAAAAAAATATTTAAAAAAATCGCGCGCATTTGATAACTCTGTAAAAAAACAATTCTTAGTCGGTTTTTCACGAACTTTCTACGGATATAACTAGGTTACGGTTGGACGAATGAAGCTGGTTTTTTTTACAGACTGATGATAGGTACTACTAATGACTTAACGGTGTTTCGTTTTTAAATTTTTGCTCTAATTACAAGACTATCTTATTATCTTAACATTATAAGATATCTTATAATTAGAGAAAAAATTTAAAAAAGAAACACTCTCATAGTCATTGGCTGTACCTCTCATTAGTCTGTAAAAAAAATCAGCTTCATTCTTCCAACGGTAACCTAGTTATATCCGTAGAAAGTTCGTGAAAAACCGACTAAGAATTGTTTTTTTACGGAGTTATCAAATGTGCGCGATTTTTTTAAATATTTTTTTAAGAGCTATTATCAACGTTTTCATTTGGTGTATAACTTATTTTCTCGAAAAGCAACCTTTCAGAATTGGTACCACAAGAAGTACCCGCAGCGCCTTAAGTCGTATGACCTGAGGCGGCAGACGATCGATTTTAGCATACTCTGATAGGGCAAAATGGAACTCCATAGGTTAAAATTTTGATCATTCTCGTTCAGTGGATTTCGTGCTAGCTCCCCTACTATACCTACAATTGATAATTTTCAAGTTATTTACGTTTTTCTTAGTAAAGTATTTTTTTATACAAATCATGATTGCCATGGAAATTTCAATGAATAATATCTGTCAAACCAGGTAGTAGTATTCTTTTGAGTTTTAGATTATGGCTAATTTTTCTAACAAAAATTCTTGATTCAACTTCTACACCATTTAAAGCTCCAAGATCCTCCAAACCGGGCGGAGTTCAAAAAGATGGCAACATTTTTAGCAAATATTATATGGAGCGATGAGACAAACTTCATGAAAAATGGGATGTTCAACAGGCATACTAGTCATTACTAGTGGGAGAAAAAAATTTCCAAGATGTGTTTAGTGTCCTTTGTGCTTTGAAAGATGAGCAAGTTTTTTGCTGCCATTTATGAAGAAAATTTAAACAGGCTTCCAAAATTTGAGATTTTTATTGTGTGCAGGTAGTGAAGTCGGCGACCTCAAAGCATGCGCATCCTTGATGGTAACGCGTTCTAGCGAAGTATCAGTGTCAAATTTATTCAAGATGACCGCCAGCGCATTGGAATCTTGTGAGTTATGAATACGTTTGTATGGTAAGTTTGATGCTGCATATCTATTGGTCGTAAACTTGTATCTTAATGAAAATCTGTATCAAAATGGCTCGCATTTAAGTACAGGTAGCAAATATAGAAAAAATACAATTAAAAACACAAATGTACCTACTTAGAATATTACATTATACATTATTTGGAAATAAATGGTTTAAGACTCGGACTCTAACCTCACAGGTGGTAGTTAGAATCCCACAACTTGCCAGTTTTTAGTAGTACAGAACATCTCCTGACTACCAGCCTTCGGAGGGCATGTAAAGCTTGCGGTCCCGGTAGTTATACCGCGACTGTTGTTAGGTCACACAGACGGTCGTTGATGCCATCTGAAAATCTGTACCTTAGGGAGTAGCACCCATACGGTACATACATAGAAATAAACAATTATGCCAAAGATATGTATTTTAGAATGAGAATGAAATTCAAATTTAATCGTAAACTAGATGGCGCGTTTAAGGATTCCGAAGGTATTTAAATTTTGTTAAGCATAAAATGCATTGTGAATGATTGTGGTTAGATATCTGTTGTAGTTAAACTGTGGTTTGTGTACAGGAATCTATTAATAGCGTTCACGCATCCTGTATACATCGATAGTAAAATAAAAATGTGGCATGTCATGCAACTTGACAACGTCGTAAAGCTCCAGCTGTTTGAATGACATGTTATCCTTGTCTACCGCATTGCTAATAAAAGATAGTATAACATTGTGTAATATAAATAGGATTATTAAAGGCAAAAGATTAATCTCGAATTAGAAATTTTGAAAATTTTAAGACGATTATTGTGAAATAAATCCTTGAAATACGCAAGAATGTTATTCACAATTGAAATTTCCAATCGCTGTCCGGAATTTACAACGTGTACGATTTCGCATGTTTTTGACATTATTTGTTAAATTTTTCGGGTATTTTTATCGCATTTTACACATTTTATACGTTCAGATGGGCAATTGCAAAACAAACGGTGTTTACGTTTTCAAACTGTACAAATACGAGAAAGTGAAAAGTAACTCGAGGACACCCTTACCGAGAAGTGGCCATCGGATAGTGTGCGACACAAAGAACTTGTACTCGTTCGGCGGCTATAATCCGTTAATAACGCAAAGTGAGGACGAAGTTAGAGACGATGACGACGAGCTCAACATTAATTCGTACCCCCTGTTCCAAGAGTTGTGGAAGTATAATTTCGCGACCAAAAAATGGAAGTGCTACAGCGGACGGAGGACGTTGCCTCAAGAGTTAGCGTCGAACGCAGTCGTACGGACAGGAAATTATTTGATGGTATACGCTTGTGTAAGCAGCTTGTTGCTAAGAATGTGTGTGAATAGGAGCTAAAATCATTTAAGGTCTATGGAGGTACCGGCTCGCCTTTCGGTTACCGTTCCAGTAACCAACTGTACTTCTGCGCGCTGAATAGCGACAGCGGTCAGATGGTCGAAGTGAATACGACCGGCCAGCATCCCATACCTCAATACGGACAAGCGTTAGTGTGCCATAATAATTACCTGTACACAATCGGCGGTACGACCGGATTTACCTACTCGTGCGATATTCACAGGTATGCAAACAATAGATACACACTGCAATGTAACATTAAATTTTCCATGCGGGTTCTGTTGCTTATAGAACAATTATTGCCACTTAGTTGAGTAACTTATTAAATGATGGCACTACTAAGCAACAGATGCAGTATGTTCATTATGACTCACAAAATGTTGACTTTTTGTAGTCTTCTGCGTTACAGTTGCTATTCTAAGACAGTATACTGTGTTTTTTAGTTATACAGTGTGTAAAGCGATGGAGTATACAAGAGGGAATTTTTTTAAATATTGATTTATGAAAAAAATTTATTCTTCATGATATTTTTTGCTTGCTTTGAAAGTACCAATAACTTTTCGATGATCTAAAATTTATTTATAGAAATCTGGAAAAATAATAAAATTAATTTTTTTAATTGAAAGTTATCATCTCGGTTATCATTCTACATTATAATTAAGATAGAGTATTGCTATCAAACCACGAACAATCGAAACATTATTGGTACTTTCAAAGCAAGCAAAAAATATTACCTATGAAGAATATTTTTTTTCATAAATAAATATTTTTTTAAAAATTCCCTCTTGTATACCCTAAAGTCACTAAATATAGAAAGTACCGCAATCCATTGGGCTCGTGTGTTAGAGAGAGAACGCATGATTTTTGCCCAAAAATGGCGGAAGTTACCAGATTCTAGTAACTTTAATGTTAGGGATTGTTCCACCTGTTTGGAGATTTCTGTATATATTTTTATAAAACATGACAGTACTATGAAGTTAGGTTATAATAAATGACAGCTATTCAGATTTTATTTGTCAATTTTTTTAAGTTGGCAGCAAATTTGCCCAAAAATGGCGGATGATTGCGGTACTTTCTATATCTAGTGACTTTAGTATACCCCATCGCTTTACACACTGTATTTCTCTGCAAGGTATTACTCTCTCTTAAGATTTATCAGTTAGTATTTTTAGGAATAAAAATGGTTTAGTCTGTAAATAATATTGGAGTTAGACTAACAATTAAATGGGGAAAGAATTGCATTTTTAAGAGCTGAATGTAATGTATTCTTCTTTTCCAATTTTTTTGCTTTGTTATTATGGATTGTTTAATTCGAGGTTTAATTTTTGAAAACAAAAAACCACGTTCAAAAATACTAGCAACAATCTATTCAAAAATAAAGAATATTCAGGCTGTTCGATAACTGGCAGCTCTGGCACCTGAACCAAGAAAACCTTGACGATTGATGTTCGCATGCGCAGACTGCGCAACGTCAGCTTTATTGTTTATTGAAACATTATCTTGAAATTTTAACAACAGGTACTTTTAGTAAAGACAAACATATCGCATGTAGTAAAAATTAGGTGTGCGCATGCGCAGTACCAACTTTCTTATTTAATGGCAAGCATATCACTATCACATATTGTAAAAATCAGAAGTGCGCATGCGCAGATTGCGCCCTTGCAATTTTTAGCGCATTTTTGAAAAAATACGCTATTATATTCGTTATGGCTGGCTGGCCGGGTGAGATCTCAGCAACTACAATGGCTAGAGACTTCACATTTTCACTAAAAGCTTTCTGCTATAATGTAGATGTGCAGGCTCTAGGCTATTTTGATTTAGATTACTTATGAGATCGATAATTGAAGAAAATTTGATATGGTTTTCGGAGGTACTATAATTTGACCGTTAGATAGCGCTACCAGTATAAAAACTTAATTATTTACTTTGTGGTTTGTTTTACAAAATAAAGGACGTACCCTCAATTTAAATTAAATAAAATAAATTATTTAACGCAGCCAAAATTACTCGTGAGATCGATAATTTTAAACTTCGCTAATAAAATACTGACCTGTATTACCAAAAAATGCGCTTTAACTTTACAACTTGTTTTATTTATGTTTCTAGTAAAGAATAACAGCGCACATATAACCTTTTGGAGAATACTGATCAATGCATGGAAAATGTGGTAAAGTACCCTCCTTGGGGACTACAACAATGTATGCCCAGAGACTTGTTATACCTAGTCTCTGTGTATGCCACATTAAAAAAAAACAAAAGTTGGAAACTGTTGGTTTCAACAGGATGGTGTACCCGCCCACAATGCCCTAATCGTGCGAATACCTATCGGACAAACTTCTATTTTCCAGAAAATTTGTCCGATAGATATTCTCGTACAATAGGGCGTTGTGCGCGGGTGCACCATCCTGTTGAAACCAACAGTTTCCAACTCTTGTTTGATTTGTGTGCTGTATGTTCGTATATACGTAATAATCTCCAATGCTCCAAGGGCAATAGTGTACTTTTTTTATGGGCCATATAACAAATAAAGTTGATGATGATTTTTTAAATTTTTTTATATCAATTCAAATAACACCAGAAAAACATAAAAACCACATCGGCCAATTTCAGTTTTTCTAGCATACCTATCTTCGGAAGTAATCGGAATTGGTTTTCTTTATAGTATGATAATAACTGGTTAATTGCAAAACTTTTCCCTAATTTGACCATCTTCGTATGGTATATGTATATTCTATGGTTTCTGAGAACCTCAGGATAGACATCCTAATCTTGGACACAATTTGGAATACAACGATACCCCATAGTTGATCCTTTGCTCCAAGGGCTTCGTCGATATTCAAGTTTTTATGTCAAAAATTGAATTTGCAGGGGTAATTTTAAAAATTTATTATTCGAAAACGGTAAGAGATATTGCAAAACAGTTTTCAATGGTTTATTAAGGAAAGATTGAATTTTCTTATGGTACGAAACCGTCTAAAAAAGTGAGACTACGTCACTTTTTCACAGCTCTCAACTTTTAAATTTCGGTAACTCCATTTTTTTAAATGGCAACCCCCATGTTGTTCTTCACCGTTGTTTTCCTTTTTCCTAGACCTTTAATTTGATACAAAATGTCAAAAGATGCTTCAAACGGTTTCCGAGATAGTTTTAGTTACCTACTTCTTGTAGCAAATTAATTCGCTTGGTGTTATTCTTTTGTTTTTATTATGATAATGTTTAAACGTCAAATTTTCGCTTGTAGTAATTTGCGAATTGTGTAGCCTCTGTGGGTTGCGCATTGTCAGGGTATCTTTCGGAAAAAAGACGGCAAGTCCTGGCCGCGATTCGATTACATTCAGCGTGTATTATTATTAAATTCAAAAAATCTTCATTAGTGTAACCCAAACGAGCCATTATTGACGAGAAGTTCAAGCAGCGAACATTTGACGTTTAAACATTATATCATAATAAAAACAAAAGAATAACACCAAGCGAATTAATTTTTTTATTAATTTGCTACAAGAAGTAACTAAAACATGGAATATTTCGGAAACCGTTTGAAGCATGTTTTGACATTTTGTATCAAATTAAAGGTCTAGGAAAAAGTAAAACAACGGTGAAGAACAACATGGGGGTTGCCATTTAAAAAATGGAGTTACCGAAATAAATTCGTATACCATAAGAAAATTCGATCTTCCCTTAATAAAGAATTGAAAACTGTTTTTCAATATCTCACCGTTTTCGAATAATAAATTTTTAAAATTACCCCTGCAAATTCAATTTTTGACATAAAAACTTGAATATCGACGAAGCCCTTGGAGCAAAGGGTCAACTATGGGGTATCGTTGTATTCCAAATTCGACGTAGAATCCGAAAATGTAGAAAAAATAGGGGGTCCCTATTTAAAATAACAAAGTTGATGGCTACTTCCGGTATTTCCGGAAGTGGCGCCATCTTGAAAATATTTTAGTTCAATTCATCATGTACCAAGACCCTTAAAGAACTTATCAGTTTATTTTCATTTTCAAAGGTTTTCCATATCTTTCTAACTGACGCTCGTCAAGAATGACCCTGTATAGAATTATCTATATTCTTGAAAGTATTTTGCTAAAATTTGGTTTCTGAGAGGAAGACAAAAAATTCAAAAAGTGCCCTTTTGGCATCTTTTAAACTATTCATTGATTTTGATAAAGTTTGAGATACAATGAATTGGAATTAAAGGTAAATATGATTCCGAGTGCAGAAGTGCTCATACGGTGCGATTGGTTTTTTAAAAATCTACAGTATGCAGTACATCTCAGTCGCATTATTGACTTTATATTTTTTAGGTTAAACATCAAAGAAAGGGTGTGGGAAAATGTCTACATTTGCCAGGGACGCGCCGATTACGAACCGGACGGCCGTTACCGCCACGAAGTTGCATTCGACGGGAAAAACATCTACATCCTCGGTGGAGGGACGGCAGACAATGCTTTCGGTTTTAAGAAAATTCCTGTTTTCAATATCGAACTGAAAAGATGGTCGAAAGCGATAGCGAAAAGGGACCGCAGGAGCGTACTATCCGGTTATCATCACACTGGTATACCGTCACCGCGTCGATGTCACGGGGCCGTTCAAATTGAGACCGATAACGACATTCAGGTCTTCATCAATGGAGGGTACGACGGCGACACTGTCTTCGATGATTTGTGGAGATTGGAACTGTCGACTATGCAGTGGACGTTCATACAGAAATGCGTCCTGCCCAGTCCTACTTATTTTCACTCGGCCGCAGTGTCTCCAGAAGGAAAAATGTACGTTTTCGGTGGTATATATGGAGGTGATCAAATTAGAAGGAGTAGTGATATTTACTCCGTCTGGCTGTGCATTCCGAAACTAAGCGAAATCTGTTGGGAAGCTCTTTTGCATTACAATCCCCAAATATGTAACTATTCCAAAGAGCGTCTTATAAACAGTGGTTTGCCGAGAGGATTTTTAGACCGTCTAGTCTAGTCATAGTTTTTTGCTTACAATTTTAGACGTAGCACGAATTTTATGATAACTACATTTTTAATTTATTGTACTATTCTATACTATTAAATACCGCTTTTATAAACGAGACATTTTTATTCAATTGTCACAAAATAAAGCATTGGGAGTAGTCTTCCACAGGCTGGAGTAACTGGTACAACATATTATGATTCATAGTTCCACAGATCTACACATACAACACATTGCTAACCTTATGCATTTTATGGGAAACACATTTAGGTATACTTAAAAGCGCCCACTATTGACCAGCAGATAATGCACGCTTAGTGAAGTTACAGACGAAAAACGTCAAGTAGCGGTAAAACCGTTTTTAGTTTGAAGATATTCTCTGTTTGTATGGGTAGTAATTCCTCCGTTAACAGTGAATTTATTTTGGGATTTGTTTCGGACTAGTTAATTTGTTGCTTGCGAGCCTTTCGTTTTTTAAGTTTCCTGTGAAGTATCTACGATATTGCCGATTTTTGTGTCTTACTTACCTACTCTAATAATTTTTGAGGTAGGTAAGTACCTGTAGTAACTTTTTTGCTTGCATGCTCATCTACTTATTCTCATTGATCCAAGGGAACCACACCGTCGAATGTGCATTAATGGCATATTAACTTAACTGCAGTGGGTGCGACTTAACGGTCAGGTGCTATCCAAATCTATCTTCCGCCCCATCGAGCGATTGTGCAAAAATAATGTCTTCAAACTAAAAACGGTTTTTCCGCCTACTTGACGTTTGACGTTTTTCGTCTGTTACTTCACTAAGTGTGCATTATCTGCTGCTCAATAGAGGGCGCTTTTAAGTACACCTAAATGTGTTTCCCATAAAATCCATAAGGTTAGCAATCTGTTGTATGTGTAGATCTGTGATAATTCCATATGGTTCCATCTCCCCACCACTCCTAATAAGGGGATGTGGTCTCCTCCGTTTATATTGCATTTTGCCTACACATCTTGAGGTAGGAGATTACCTACAGCTGCAAGTGGGAAAGTTGGCTGTGGGTCACAATACGATCTCTAGGATTTTGCTGTGTGTATGTACATAAATATAATAAATAAAGTCCAGGAACACAATTGTACTTAATTTTCTTTTTAAAATCTTCATAAAACCAATTCAAATCACCCTTTTTTAAAACAAACTCGCCATTGTTACTTATACATTTTAGTTCTCTACAATGATATTTGTTATTATATAACACACAAGAGAGGAGTAACTATGACTCTTTGGAGATTCCGATGTTTCTCTTTCAATAGGCCCTTTTACTTAGGACGTAAGTCCTTACGCGGTATTAGACCTAGGTGTGGTAAATAAAGGGTGATTGAACGCTAGAAAATTAAACACCATCAAGATCCAAGCAATTCTGGACGTGGGAAAACACCAGAGAATACAACACCCCTTCAGAACTGAACGACTACCTTTGCAAACAGGCGGATGAAACCATATCCCTAATGTCAAACCTCTTGGCAAGTAGCGCCGAACACAAAATGACGACTGGAGAGGGCTAACAAGGGTACGAAGAACATCGTCCCCCTCTCCGGCAGAAGTTTGCTGGCGGCGACTGTGTAACGAGATGGAACAGGATAAAGACAGGGTTCAATAAAAAGAGATTTTATTGGAAACGAACGAGGCCATTATAGTGAAACTTGCAAGGGACCAAAATAATAAACAGTCCTCGCTTTGCCTTGCTAGTTCCGGGTTGCTCGGAATGATCAGATTTCTTATCATCTTTTTCTTTACAATATGGTGCTTTTGCCCCTGATGTAGGGTTGCCATACCGTTGAAATTCCCCAGATACGTGAATGAAATTTTGTTCAAGCGAGTATTTTTCAAAATTATCATGTGTCCTCTTTCGCCATAACAATGGTTCAAATAATGGTCATCAAAAGACAAACCATAGCAAAGGAATAGAAATAAGAAACGTGTGGCACTGCCTGACAGTGGCGCAATCAGAAATTTGCTTTGGGAGGTGCTAGAATTTCGAGTTGTCTTAGTACCCACCCTTTTCCGGGAGGGGGGGGGGTGAAAGCAGTAGTACAAAACTCAACCCTGACGCTAGGACAACCAGAACATCGAATTCGTATCGTTTGTCCACTTCTTTTGTCTATATGTGTAAGTACTTATTCTCTTTAGAATTTTGGGGGGTGCTTTAGCCCCAAAGCACCCCCCTTGGTTACGCCACTGCTGCCTGAGTTTGATGTGTATAACACGTTTCTAAATTCACAGATTAAAAAGAGGCATTTCCAAGGCTGTACTCAAACTTTTGGGACTGTAGCCTATATGGAACTATAGGGATGGAGTTTCATCACAAAATTAGTTCCAAATTGGACATTGTTTTTGTTGAGAATAGTTTCGACATTGTTCAAATGTTTCGATATACATTATTTATTGTAACAGTCCTCTCCTTTGTATGTAGCTTTAGTAACTCAAGGTCACAGTGTGGTCATATCTTTATGCAAAGGCCAGCCAACTGCAACTTAAAAATGTCGAAAGAAATATTTCCCTACACGGTCAAAACATGATAAAAGTTACTGGGGTTATTTTTTAATACAAAAGTGTGATAATATTAAAATAATCATAAATAAACATGAGAGCACGAGCAACATATTATCATAACATGTCGACTTTAAAAATTCCTAACAAGTTTCGGCATTAAAATTACAAATATGATCAGTGAACCCCAAAACATTACAATTTATGCCTTGTACCTGCTATCTTTTCATATAATTTCCGTTAACTCGCGCACTTCGACGCTGTGGAAGCTTAATTCGGACGAAACTAAAGTAGTCGAAGCTAGTCCTTTCAATCCCATAGTGTCAATCGCCAACGTGCACCTAACAGAAGAAGATCCAATTTTTAACATAATCACGTCCACCGTACATTACGGGCAGTCGTGGATTAGGCAGGACAACGAGTACTTTTGCACAAGTTGTCGCACAATCTCCCCCAAACTGACACTGAGGTAAGTGCCGGCTTGCTTACGACTCACTTAATGCCGTTTGCAGGAACGATTCGAAAGAAAATCAATCGACCTTTAAGCCCTTAAACAAACTAAACTATCTGACCTATAACGATGAAGTATTAGATTGCGGCAAACCTGTTAACTACACCTACTACGACGGTTTGGTCGGCGTAGCAAATCGAAACCGTCATCCCATAGTACCGGAACCGCAAATTTCGCTGATATTCGGATCGAAAAGTAAAAAGGTCACGAGGACAAATCACTCCCTTGAAGATGAGGTGGACACCTTGGAGCGTAAACTTAAAAAGGCCAAAAAAGAGGTAAACCCTACGAAGGCATGGAAGGGCCACATGGATTTTTTGTATACTATGGAAGCACATGCCAATTCGACCTGTCACAGGTGACTTAGTCAAGTCGACCTGGAAATATTGATGAACAAAAGCTCAGTTTTCGTAATTGTCAAGTGATAAGGTGACAGGTTAAAGGTGCATCTGTCCATAGTATCTCTATGCACCTGCTCCACCCCACCCTCCATCTTGTAGATGTGTATGAATTCCTGAGCCCACTTGTCTTAAAACATTTTTAATCAACTGAGATGGACGGTAGACCTGTATAGGTGTGGATTGACAGTTGTTTTTGACAGGTGCACCTTTAGGTGTGTAGCTGCCCTAATTGAAATTTTGAATTCAAACTCTGAATCTGGGTACCTTTGATGACCTTTTAAGAGCCTTACCAAAGCTCTCTGGTTCCTACCAGAGCTTTCTACAGTGATATTCATTTATAAGTAGACATGGGGATTTGTGTGTATTGTTTTCCCTATGTCTGCTTTTAAATGACAAAAACTCTTCTGAAGGACGCCTAATTTTATGAACCAAAATAACTGCTTAAAACAAATGAAGATCTGACTGTCATATTAATTAATTGGAATATTAGATTGTGGTAATATTATTGTTTTGCCTTCCCATATTTTTACTTTCGTTCGTGTACGATGTAGTCAGTTAAAGAAAAAGTGGAGATTGTCAATCAATATATCAGAAATGTAAGAGACTTATTTTATGTGTAGATTTTAAATTTAAATTTTTAAAATTGGTGTTAAGGGAGGATATGAAACTGAACATTTTCATTTTTGTGGAAGATAATCCTATAAGAAACTTAAGGGAAATAGCGACCGAATTTACATATCTCTTCAGAATAACAGTCCAGATTGCGTGCGCATGTTATTTTTGTTGCATAAAATTAGGCGTCTTTCAGAAGAGTTTTTGTCATTTAAAAGTAGACATAGGAAATCCTTATGCAGCTGCTACAAAGCTTTCTAGACCTTCCCCATAACCATAACCCATTTCGAAGAGTGTGGTACGCAGTTTCGTCTTTCTCTTCACACAGTCTACAGGATATCTTTGCCAATCTTCAGCATAAATGCTCTAATAAACTCTTTGACTATTGTACTAGCTCCTTTGGTAGTATTTGACTCTCAGTTAGGTTACATATGTTCGGATCACAGTAGTCTCATCCCTGGCTTTCTGTTCCGCATCTAGTGATCACATACAGTTCAGTCTGAAATATAGTGTAGTGCTTTTCTACGTTTGTTGATTTGCAACAGTCTGTGTAGAAGATGTCGATGTCGGGATTTTTTCAGGATCCCAATTTGGGTCTCGTATGTGAACTGCTCCAGGATTCTGCATGATCTTTAGGTCTGAGTGCTGCCACTCGTGCGTGTATGCACTCATTTTGCCTTTAAACCCCAACTTCTCAAACTTTGATTTGAGAGTCAAATAAAATGTAAGGTCTGAGTACAAAACAAGATCTGCATGTGGCTCTTCTGTACCTTAAACTCCCTCTTGTAAACATTATGCATGCATTTGTCATTTTAGAAGCCGAAGTCTGTCCACTTATACAATCAGATTGGCAACTTTTGGAGAATAAAGGGCGACGCTCGCAAAGCGATCGAGTGCTTTCGGCGGGCGTTAGCGGTGGCGCCGCATAACGCGGAGGTTTTGCTCAATTTGGCGCGTGTACTTTTTACGTTGCAGTACTTAGACGACGCCATTTACCTTACGAGGAGGTCGCTTGAAATGCAACCTCCGGATAAGGCGGCCTGGCAGCAGTACTTTACGTTGGGCGAGATTTTTAAGGCCTACGGTCACTACCAGGAGGCGTCACTACACTTGAAGCACACGCTCGAGATTAAGCCCGGGTTTGAGCCGGCCCAGTTGGCTTTGAAGGAGATGGAAAGCATGCCGGCGTCGAGGCTGCACATTTATACATTAGTCATCATTATTTCACTGGTAAGATTGGGGAGTTCATTAAGTTGTAACTGCTACTAATAAGAAGAGAATGTATCAATTTTGTAATATTTATTTGGTACTGCAGAAATGAAATTTTGTACCACTACCTTTTTTAGCCGTTAGGACCAAATCTATATTGGGGTTACAACTTGACATTATAACTCCAGAACACAAATTCAGAGAAATATTTTAAACTGTTAGAATCTATTTCATTTAAAACCGATTTCTTTGTTTCAATTGGATGATTTTATTTTTAACGCATTTTTTATGCTCAAAAAGGAGCGCCTATTAATCTATCGAAGTATCGTAGAACTTTCAGGTTTCAGTATTCTATTTGTAAAATTGGTTTTTTTGTCCATAACTTTTGATTGAGAAGTCTGATCGAAAAAGTACGAATTGTTTTGGATTCTACGCACCAAAATTAATAAGAAAAAGTGTTTTCCCGAGAAATTTTGGAGTGGTCGATTTTTGGCCAAAAAGGAAGGTTATACACTGCCTTTTTTTTTGGCTCGAAGAAAAAATTGTCTGGGATCGACCGGGAAAAAACATTTTCTTATAGAATTTGACCCGTAGAATCCATAATTTCAAACAGTTCCAAGTTTGGACCACTAGATCAAAAGTTACAGCCCTTTGAATTTTCTTTCGAAATTGGTTTCTAGTCTATAACTTTTGATTGAGAGGTCTAATCGAAAAAGTACGAATTGTTTTGGATTCTACGCACCAAAATTAATAAGAAAAAGTGTTTTCCCGAGAAATTTTGGAGTGGTCGATTTTTGGCCAAAAAGGAAGGTTATACACTGCCTTTTTTTTTGGCTCGAAGAAAAAATTGTCTGGGATCGACCGGGAAAAAACATTTTCTTATAGAATTTGACCCGTAGAATCCATAATTTCAAACAGTTCCAAGTTTGGACCACTAGATCAAAAGTTACAGCCCTTTGAATTTTCTTTCGAAATTGGTTTTTTTTGTCCATAACTTTTGATTGAGAAGTCTGATCGAAAAAGTACGAATTGTTTTGGATTCTACGCACCAAAATTAATAAGAAAAAGTGTTTTCCCGAGAAATTTTGGTGTAGTCGATTTTTCACCAAAAAGGAAGGTTATACACTGCCTTTTTATTGGCTCGAAGAAAAAATTGTCTGGGATCGACCGGGAAAAGACATTTTCTTATAGAATTTGGCCCGTAGAATCCATAATTTCAAACAGTTCCAAGTTTGGACCACTAGATCAAAAGTTACAGCCCTTTGAATTTTCTTTCGAAATTGGTTTCTAGGCTATAACTTTTGATTGAGAGGTCTAATCGAAAAAGTACGAGTCGTTTTGGATTCTACGCACAAAAATTAATAAGAAAAAGTGTTTTCCCGAGAAATTTTGGTGGTCGATTTTTGGCCAAAAAAAAACTGTCGTGTTATTCCTGCATTGTTTAGTCTGAAAGCCATTTCTGAAGTAGTTTTTAATGAAAGACAAACCTTTCAGAAAGGTTTTACTAAACTGATAACTACTTTGTTTATTCGCACTCGACATATCATTTTCTGTTATACGAATAAATCGTTTTGATACCGTTTCGAAGGAACGCGTCCCCACCTTTGTCGAAATAACGCGCAATTTTTTGAAACGCCTTATCGTTTCCAAACAGCGATAGCAACACGTGCGTTAATTAAACTTTGTCCGATAAAAACGACCAGAATGATCACGTTTTACAATTAAATACACATTGTACGATCACCGACAAAAATAATGATAATCGGGAACTTACTCCCACTTAGGCAACCAACCATACACTATCTAAAATGGCAACATTGAATTGTAAGTTTTCTGGCGGGTGGGGTGGGCCGCACAGCGTCGGCTTTGCTTCGTCACTGCCTTGATATACACACTACAGCAGGTATAATTACAAAAATGGGTAAAACTGGATTTTATGCATTATATTCTGGACAAATTTAAGAGACATTAATTCAGCTTAGTATCTGCGATCTCGGTTTTCTCTCCATTGAAACAAAAACTGGCTTTTATAAAAGGAAGATAACAATTACCAAGCTCACACATGTTGTTTTCATTTTATTTTGTTTTAATATGGCTTTTCATGCGGCTTAGTATTCAACCAATTTACCTTATTTATGCGGCATCTAAATCTACCCCTTGAGCAGTTTAACCTTGAAAAACTGGTTGGTTTATTTAAGCTCACGCATTTGTTTAAATTTGATCTTTTAAAATGAACTATGAAAAACATGCAAGAGTCTTTCGTTTGTTTTATAATTTTAATTGGTGTTTATAATTTTTAACGGCCTACTAATTAGATTCTGCAGGTTTATTTATTAAAATTATGGACAAACCCTTACCATATAATAAACATGCGGATGGATAAACTGGATCATTTTGTAGTTTCCTGGAAACGGCTGATGCATTATGTACATTTTTTGGAAGGACCATGTACCAAAAATGTACTGTTGAAGTTTTTATCAAACGTTTTGCTTATCATTTCATTTTAAATAATAAACGAGCCGCATTGCCGCTCATCTGTGCACTTAATCTAGACTTGGTCCAAACAGATCATGCCGATTGTATTAGTAGGCGTTACAACTTTACAAAATTAATGGTGCATTTACATAGAATGGTTGTAGGTTTTTGGAGTGGTTTTGGTAATTTTATCGTCGGGCGATTCCAATACGGACGACGACGCATACGATGCAAAGCCACAGCGGCACTTCAATCGGGCGATGGCCATGAGCACCTTGCGCGGTTTCAGAAACGGCCGGTTTAGAAAGCTATCTACGTAATACTCATTTCGTTGTGGACGTGTACCTGTTTTTGTTGTTGTTTCTTTTTATTTATTTAAGCGAGTTTATTGGTGTTGATTCTGTTGTTTTCGAGTAAATAAAACTAGTACAAACGTTACAAAATAGTTTTAATCGAAAATTGAGACCTAAAGCTTATACGGATAGCACAAATAGAATTTGAACACAGAAATGTTGATAATATTAACGGAAATGTGTTTCTTAAAAGCATTGCAAAACTGCAAGAAAGGAAATTGGTAACCGGTACTAATTTTACGCAGTATTATGCAGAACCAAACGGAAAATGTCATGTTGGACAAAAAAGCTTCCTTCAATTGGTTTAAGGATAAATGTTTGGATGTAAGCTTGGGGTATGTCTTCGTCAGTCTACAATTGTTTTAATTAGACACGATGGCGTAAGGAGGATAGTCACTTACTTGTAATCTTCCTAAAACGTTGATTATAACACCACCGTCAAACATTGGCTGAGAATCGATAGCTGTAATTGCTCTACTTATTTTTTGAAAGCTTAAACTCTGAAATTGCAATATTAGTACCAACAAACGGTCGGTCGTGAACTCACTTACTAATAACTTCTCCATAATCTTAACGGAGCCCTGCAGTTGTGTCCCTTCGAAAGTCATAAATGAACTTTCAACCTGTAAACTCAACCATTAGTGAGTAAATTGAGCAAAATTTGAGTGAGATATACATTGTACATATTAGCCAGGTTAGGTCGTTGTACTGGGTCATCGAAAAGTGCGTAATATTGCTGTACGAAGCCTTTTCCAATTGCTTCATATTGCAGATTCAGGGACATTCTATATTATGAAGAGTTTTCTACGTATTTCAAAATATTTAAATAAAAATTAAAACTAAATGTGCAAACAACCTCCTCGTCCCGAAAACCCGAAAATCTCGGTTTAGGGAATTTCATGCGGCATCGCTTTTATTACTAAAATCCCCTACATCCAATTGGTATACAGGGCGGAACGTGATTATCGTAACGCATTTTTGCTCTCATTATGAGAATAAGTAGGTAAGTTTATCTAGCGTCTATTCGGAACACATTTTAGTGCATTTTGGCAAATTTATTTATAAAAAGGTAGCGTTTAATCTCACTATGGCTGGCCGGCTGGCTGGTACCTGACATATGCGGGCTTGTAGAAAAGACGAGTGTACATGTACCCACCGGAGTCGTGTAATTAACAACTTTAGGGGTGAGGCTACATGATGTATAGTCGGCGACATCTGGCCGTCATCACCGAGCGTGTTATACACGTGGTGATTTTTCCTATCTTTTACAGTTGCGCATCTCCTGCATTTATTTTATGTGTTGCCATATTGCTTCGGTCGACAATTTCTTTCTCTGAAGTAAACATATTTTAGCCTGGCAATTTTGGCTTGTTATCAGATTCTTGCATGAGGTTGGGGTTAGTGATCACAACTTGAAGCCTTAATGGACATTGAAGTATCATCACTCTTGGCTGTATTCGCACAACGCGCTACTGCAGCTATTGGGACGCACGTGCCAATCAGGGCCCTTAACTTGGTACGGAATGAGTTCAATTTCATTATTAGGTTTAGCATTTACTAACCAATTTTGCAATCAAAATTCCTCAACCCATATTGGGGTTCCAGTACTTCCAAGCAGTTTTCCCGGAGACTTCCATCCATGCGAGTCATCACAATGCTACGGAAGGGTGACCTCATCCACGAGCGTTACACGTAGCAGCTTGTCTCCTTTTCCATTTCCAAAATCACCTCATCGACTGTGCCTATTATCAACACTTGATGCGCCCATTCATTATCCAATACCAGTATCGACCGGCAGCACCCCCTGCACAGGAACTTTTTCTTTCGCGCAAGGGCAGGTCTTACGATGGTCTTCGGTGCACCCGTTTTACCGAATTTGGTTGATTCTGAAAAACACAGTCCCCTGACTAGGGGGCTTAACTTGCTTGATCCTTCCCATTGAGTTATCCATGGTTATTGGCTGCAATTTGTTCTTATGTGTCCGTTTGTTTTTACAGCTGCCACATCACAGTCCTCGTCGTTTCGTCCATTGCTGCTTCATTATTTTCACTATTTCTTCTATATTTGTGTATTTTTAAAAATCTGTACCAATGATGTGCACGCTGCACGCGAGCGTTTCCACGAGAAGTTTTATTTGCAGCGTCAAGCCCTAGGGCATATGCCTTATAATAAGCTTTTTCCCGATTCCCATAGCGCCAAGTGTACCTAAAGCTTGCCACGTTTCCACATCGTGAACAGTATCAATGAATGTCCGTACTCCCCAGTTGCTCTAAAGCTTTCTGGAGCGGCCCGTTACACAATTTGATTAATTAATTTATTTTTATTTACTAGTTCATTTTGCTCAACTCGCCTCGAACAGTGTATTAACCACTATAAATGAGTTTGAATTTTGTTTGCTCACATTATGCACATAGAATGAACCGTTATTAATAAAGATCATATACGACATACGTACATGGTTACGTTCTTTATGTTGTGCTTTACGATCCGGCTCTGCTAGGGCTTAAGTTACGTATGATAATTAATAAACGCTCTCAACTTTCAGTCGTAATTTAATATCATACTCCGCCACTGTGTTCCTTTTAGCATTGAATTTATAACTTATCAATGCTATTAGTTACGCCACTGTGTAGTACGTCAATAAACGAGAACCAATCAGAACAACCCACATCAATTTTGAAGGATAGAGGTCGAAACGTCATCACTTTTTTTCATAATTTCATTGATTTTTTCATCATCATGTTCCAAATTACTGCGTAGAAAGTGTTTCCTTAAAAGAAAGAATGTAAAGTCGAAGAACGAGTTAAGTTGTGAGTGATGCAACGCGTCGACCTTATCTTGAACGTATCGTCTATATCAACAATAAACATTGATCGAAAAATTTTCAAATAAAAGCAACTTTAAGATGAGTGTTACCGTGCCAGCAATTTTAAAATATTTAAGCAATGACAGCATGAATTTCATCAAGGAGGAAGACCGAACATCTACGAGAGCAAAGAAGCGCAGACTGGATCATTTGACATGGGAGGAAAAAGTCCAACGAAAGTAAGTTTTTGCCATATGTCACTCTGACGAAATATTGCTAACTATTTCAATTTAGGAAACTGAAAAACCGTGTCGCCGCTCAAACGTCACGAGACCGAAAGAAGGCGAAAATGGAGGAGATGGAGCAGGCGCTTCAAGAGCTTTTTTACAAGAACGAGGAGTTGATAAAAGAGTGTAAGGAACTAAGGGCCACGAATAAGAAATTAAATGAGGAAAACTCTAAGCTACGAAATGTACAGAATACCTGTAAATGCGATCACAGCCGTGTCGTCGAATCTGGTGTCCAACAAGGATCTGCAGCATCCATCCCTCTGCCGAAGGGCCGGGACACTTATTCAACAGCGGCTCTGAGAACAGAAACGGTAACTGCACTTTGGAAGATAGTATTGGCCTGCCTTCTTTACCAGACCTGCTCAATGGACTCGACCAAGACGTTGACCTCGACTCTCTGGAAGAACTTACCCAGAGCCTCTTGCAGGATATCGCCGCAGACCTGGAGGCTGCTGCTCAAAAGACAAATTGCGAAGTAAGTTAAAATAAAAAATGATGCGCCGTCAACCTTTTTAGATCGTCTGCTATTTGTAGATACATTAATGCTTTAACGGATGTTATATGCGAATTTCAACAAGTAGTGACTCTCAGGTGATTTTCTGTGAACAAAAATTAGCCGTTTATCATTGCACAGTTTTGTTTATGTTTAGTTTGCATGTCGCGAAGGCCACTTGTAGATTTTTTTGTACTCGGACTTTAATGTTCGAATTTCCAATAAGCATACTTTTTGACCCTTTCCTTTAAAAAGGAGTGTTTTCACTGTTTTCTAGAACCTTTTCCAGAGGTTTCTGCATTTTTTTAAAGCTTATTAGCTGGAAAAGGCATCAGGTATTTCAAAATCCCATAAATAGTCCCAATGGAGTTCATGCAAGTATTTAAGAGCACTAGAGGTGCTGTAAAAAAAAAATTCAAGATTATGAACAAACAGTACAGAGCTCAAATTTTGACTTTTAAGTCCGAGTACTTACAAAATCAAGTGAACATGTGATCCTTTTTTGCCTTTGTTTTTTTGGGCTCAGTTTGCTAATCGAAACTAATTCTTCTGTTTTATCAGGAACCAATCTTTGGTGGAGAAGAACGTGGCCGAGCAGTGGTGGGGCCGCCATCAGAAGAATTGGAATCCAGTCGATGTGTTAGTGTAAAGAGCGAGCCGGCGATCGAAGATGAAATATCACCTTACTTACTACTGCACCACAACTACAGCGCAAAGCAACCGCCGCAACCGGCACCAAAGAAGGTCAAAAATGTGAAAAAATTAAATACAAAAACCAAGCCCAAACTTATAATGCCGAAAATCGAACCGGTCGACAACTCGGACATACTTTATGGAACGCTGGACGAGTCGACGAATTGCATTACGATCATCGTTGGTGACAGCAGTTTGAGATTGAGCGAGGCTGTTACGGAAGTCGTGACGACAGTTAACAATGACTTACATGTACACGAGGATACTGTGGAAATGTTGGACGTTAAAAGTCAAGCTTCACCTTATAATTCCGATTGCGGGTACGAATCGTTGGACTCGCCACACAGTATGGAAGAACCAGACATATGGGATCAGAGTGTTTCGGAATTGTTTCCTACATTACTTTAAGGACGTTTTTGTATTTAATTTGTAAATATTGTACATATTTTTAAATTATTTTTATATCTGTGTTAACTCTTATGCATAGTTTAAATTTCGTATTGTTTTGCAATAAAGTTTGTGTAGTAGGTAGAATATTTAAGTCATTGCATTCCTTTCTGGTCACATTTGTTATTACGTTTCAGACAGTCACTGTAACCCAATAAAAGATGATTGACAAGGACAGTACCAAATTAATAACGAGCTCCTAGTGAGTTTATTTACTTTTGTCATAGTTAGGGTTGCCATCCGTCCGGTTTCCCTGGATTTGTCCTACTTTAGGGGGCGTCCGGGGAGCGTCTGGGCGAGGTTTTATGGGTAGTCCGGGTATTAGGCTACTAACATCTATTCAATATACAGGGTGGCCAAATAAGAATGCGAGGTACTGTATCTGAGAACCTGTCCATTGTAGAGGCTTGCGGTAAAAAATGTATTACTAAAACGGCCACGAGAAAAACCTGGAAAATATTTTTAAGTTTCTGAAATGGCCGCTAAGGGGCGTAACTGCAATCTGGAATCTAAAAGTGATTTTTCTATGAATTCCGCTATATTAATCTAACAAAAAAATGTCCGGTCTTTGAAGATAATCTGAACCTTTTTTGTTTGACAATTTTTCCTGTATCTCTAAAAATAAAGTGGTGGGGGGTATTCAAAGGTTTCCGTAAAGAACACCCTGTATCTTCGAAACGACTGAGCCGATTTTAACAAACTCGGGTTAATTGAAAAAAGTTATTCTTCGGCTACAAATATACTATTTGAAGTTTTGTTAGTTTCACATATCGCCGCTTGAGGGCTTTTTTCGACATTCCGACATAAAGTCCAATCTAGGGACTTTATTCCGACAGAAATGGTTAATTTTCTCAAATGGTTCGATTTTTTTTATGAAAAAGTAGCTAAATGATGCCTAAACAAGCTCGCGAAAACTGCATCTACAATAATTATTATTGTTATTAGCTTAACTTGTATTTTATTTTGTTAAAAAACTATATTATTGTTTCATTTAAAGAATTTAAAAAGTATGTAAGCGTTGCTAATTCTAATTCCTAACAGTTAATGAAGATTTTGTTTCGTGATAGAGTATACTTCGTTTTATTTGAAAAAATTCATTGTTTGTTTTATTTCTTTACAAAATATTTTTTATCAAATTCAGTTGTCCGGGTTTATAATCTCTAAATCCGGAGTTTTCACGCTTCCTGTCCTAGTTGGCACAGTTTAGAGATGGCAACCTTAGTCATAGTATTATGTCAATGGCAGTATAGTAATAAAGTCCCTAGATTACTAGTAAATGATTGCAGAGCCATCTAGCTCTTCTATATCTAATATATTTATGTGTATCCTGGTAGATAATATTTGCAGTTGGCCTTGGCAAATCTAAACAATAAGGATCCTCAGGTGCTAGGTGACACCAAGCCAAAAGAATTAGGCTAAGAAGTTAATTTGTCCCCACCAAGATGTGTTTGCTTGCCCAGGAAACATTCAAAAGCTCCCAATGTGATGCAAGGGAAACAACAGCTCTATTGTTGTCCATGAGGAATTTAAAGCTTTGTTTGAAATATCAGTAGATTACGTTTTGGCACACTGCCAAGGACGTCATGTATACCCGTAGAGTTCAAATTCCAGTTTGGTTGTTTCTGAAAAATTCACCTCCAACATCCCGAAATTGGTAAAGCATGTTTCCTGCAGATCATGTGATGAACCTAGTTACAAGGATGTTTGGAATGCGCTAAAACAACAAAAAACTGGCGCATCATGCGGAATATATGTTGGCATAGTAGTGTTTCCAGGTATCGGGGTCTGTTGTTTCAACCCCAGAGGAACCCCGCAACCCTTTCGATTGCTTTTTTCAAGTGGAAGAGAGTCATCGTGCCAGTACCGCCAGCAAGGTCACGTTATAGAAGGAGAATCACCTAAGACTGATTCTCTGATACACCACAGTTTTAAGAGGGGGGTAATGTAGCGAATATTCTAGATCGTTTTTAAGACGCCAAGAAAGTCATAAAACCATTAATTCAGTTTCCTGTGAACATTAATAATTAATTTTATGTAAATAAATCACGTAATTAAATTTATACGTTACATTTTGATCGCGAATGAAAATTTTCTTGTACTACTATATAGGGGGCTTTTACTTTGATCGTGGAGTGAACGCGGTGATACTGAGTCTATTCTATAGCTTATTGTGCCTTATGGAAAATCCGCTACTGAATAATATACAATGTAATCTAGGCATAGACATGCATTATCTCGTAAATCTAAGAATCTAGGCCACCCCACCAACGATATAACTTCAATGAAAAATGAGCATTCTAGTAATATCTTCCTAATGTCTATGATTGCCTGTTACAGATTACGAATGTGTGGGAATAGTTGAGGTAATTGACAAAATTTGCGAAAATTCAAGCGACAACACTGTTATGCATATTGAAATTGAGCACCCCTTACTATGAACCGTGTCGACTTTTATCTGCGCTATAGGCAAGCGAATATTCCACAACGAGAAACGACCTCGACTAACATGTGCAGCGTTTTTCTCTCCAAATTCAGTTCCGTTTTTACAGTCAAACCGCTAACGGTCGCGCAAGTTTGAAGTGAACGGCGGGCCGATCTAGTGCGCATACTTACCACGACGGCGCTAACCGTAAGCGTTCGCGATTGGTTAATAAGACGATAGAATTGTGGCGGACTGAACGATATTTTAAAAATGTCGTAATTTGCATTCTAAGATGAGGAAATCGAAATTTATCGCTGCACCGAGCGCGGATACGTTGTAAAATTGTGCGCGAAAGTTACAAAAACTGTTGTAGGTGAACTGGAGCAGCTTTCCGTGGCGGTTTAGGGCGTGTGAAGCTTGCGTACGCGATTATGGCTGTTGTGTTCTCTGGCGGGCGATCCCAGTTGGCCTAGTGCCGCTTCCCAACGGCTGTACTGATCGACGGTACCGGAATTTATTGACGTGTCAGTGGTAATAAGTCTTTTCTTTTTATTGCTTAGTGTGATACCTGTATGATTTGCTGGTGTTATTAGTGTGGGTCGCATACGAAATGTGCACCTTCGAATTGTCACGGTCCGGTTTGAATATGATTTGATTGTAATTAATACAAGTGAGTGTTTAATGACGAGAAATCAATTAGCAGGCGTAGAAGGCTGGCGAGCCTTCTTTGTTTGAAGGTTTTGTAAGCGGAATGTGCAAACACAGCGTGAGTTATGCTTCCAAAACAAAACGGTCGCTTCTCGGTCGGCACAACGTTTTCCTGCGATAGGACGCACAAGTGCAACACGAGCTTAGGTAAATGCCCGTCCTGTTTTACACTACGCTTACGCCAAGTACTTAGCATTGCAGTACACTACTGCACCCCGCCGAATGTCTCGTCCACGTCTCGTCCCGTACTCGTCGGTCTCGCTTTTCTCTTGTGAAACATGGCTACGTTGCCGTCGTGGTGTTTTAAATTATCCCCACTCCCATTCTTTCAAAATTAACCCACTGCCCCATAAATTATGCCGTAATTGTCAACTGCTTTTTTTTAGTCAAACTTCAATTTTCCCAAATATCACGCGTAAATCCCGTACAAAATTTGTTGCCCGACTACTTTTAATTCGCCGTAAATTTTTACGCGCCGAAATTACTCCGCATAGGCAACACCGCCGGCTGTCCAACGCCAACTAGATGGATAATTTGTTACTAAAGTGGGCCCATTTTGTAGTTTTATCTGACAGTACATAATGCATAATTCTACCATTATTGTTGGGGGAAACTACGGTATAACCTCCTGAGGAATTTCAAAAAGGTGTATAGTGAAATGTGAGTTAAAGGAATTGAAATTGTTAATTTGCGGCCGACTTGATTTACGCGTAGTACGTTTCTCACACCCAGAAAAAACATAACAAACCCGTATTTAATAAACATAACATAATTTGACATTTGTGTAATTAAAGCTCGCACAATCAGCTGATTAAATTCGTTGCCTAACCAAAAAGCGAGTCGTTGACCTTGAATTATTTGAATTTTGTTTTGGTTTAACTCCGCCATTTGTTTGCAGGTAATCATCGAAAAATCATCTTATGACTTCGAATTGGTGTCCAGAACATGACCCGGAAGACATGCCTTGACCACTTACATGTCGACGTAACTCTCAAGTCGGTATGTCATGAACTTTTACTCAACAATCCATGGTCACTTTCAATACCAGAAGTGTGCAAGACTCTCGATTTGCTTTTGAACGAAAATGGAATGACCCGAAATAAAATGCCAAGAACGCGTGCCCAATCAATGTGTTACAAACTGAAAGAATCTCCGCTGTCGCTTACGAATTACACCCGTCGATTACGAACTCGGCGACACACGGCTTATGTCAACAATTATCTCGATACGTCCGGCGACGACAACAGCAACCCCGTTACGCCAATGAGGGAGCTCAGATCGAGCAGTCGTGTGGTGAAGGCCGAGCCCGAAATCGGAGTGTGGGAATCGCGGCGATCGAAACGAACTTGCATAGGTAAAAAGCGAGGGTCGGCCGAAGAACGACTTATGTTCGACAATCGCAATTATTACAAAGTTGAAGTATTCAGTAGTAAACTGAGATCGGTACGGAAGTTGAAGTCGCCTGTCGTATCTGAGGATAGTGAAGATGATAAAGGTTAGTAGTACCACTATCAACCGCCTCCGCTAATCACAATTTGTAGCTTATAGTTTTCCCAAGAAGAAGAAGCAGTCTGAAATAACAAGGCTAAATAATGAGGCGGAGAGTTTCCTGTTTCCACACAAATGTGATTCGAGCTCGGATGATACTGACACGACCGATCCACCACCCCCGCAACCTGTCCGGAAACGTGTTACCAATGAGAACGTGAAACCGAAAGCGGTTAAAATCGAACCCGACGATGCATCGATGGACAGCAACTCGTCGGAGGCGTCCGTTCTTAAGAAGAAACGTAGGTTAACACAAGCAGAGGCCTTCATTTTGGATAATCAAAGATATTATAAGTTCGAAACGCCCGGTTCTAGGTATGTATTGTATTGTCGAGTGCTGATCTTAGTGTTTTAGATTCTTTAGTCGAAGGTATCGTAAGGAATTGTATAGGCAACACGATACAAACAAATTAAAATCTGAAATGTCAGTTTGTGTAACTCTGGCAAGTGACAAGATGAGATTTTTTAATTGATGTAATGTGTGTTGCCTATCTACATGCTTTTATTGTAACCTGTATTCTTTGCTGCCTATCCCATACATATGATCCTACGATTAAAAAATAAGAGGAGAGAATGTAACGGTGGTGGGCAATAGCATAGCACGCGACGGAAGTTGTTTTATTATGCCACTGCCAATGGTGACGTGTTTCCTCCCACTCTTCTAACCTCCTTTTTATCCATTGGTGACGAGTGCCCTTTTAGTGCAAGGTTCTTTCCTCTTATTTTTTACTTGTAGATATGATCACTTGAATCTACGAATCTATAGAGCTTTGATTATAAAACAGAAATACGTTTAAGAACTACATTTTAGTTCTGGTCATGGATACTAGGTGGTGATAACCATTGGCCCGTATGAATAAAAGTAAGCAAATGCTTATACTTACTAAATTCATAGTAATACTCGTAACTCCCCCTTCATACTGGTCTGTTTAGCATGGTTTAGCAGCGCTGCACTGCGTCCTGTCCTTCTGCTTAGCAGCGTTGCTCAGTCGGCCAGGGCGAAGGAGCACTTACGAGTATTTACTTTGAATTTTGCAAGTATAAGCATTTGCTTACTTTTATTCATACGGGCCATTAGGTTGTATTAAAGTCACCAAATATAGAAAGTACCGCAATCCATTGGGCTCTTGTGTCAGAGAGAGAACGCATGATTTTTGCCCAAAATGGCGGAAGTTACCAGATTCTAGTAACTTTAATGTTAGAGAGTGTTCCACTTGTTTGGAGATATCTGTATATATTTTGATAAGATATGACAGCACTATGAAGTCAGGTTATAAAAAATGACAGCTATTCAGATTTTATTTGTCAATTTTTTTAAGTTGGCATAAATTTGCCCAAAAATGGCGGATGATTGCGGTACTTTCTATATCTAGTGACTTTAGGTTGTATATCCCATTCAAAACCCACAGAAATCTACTTCTTGATTAAATAAGTATCGCCATGTGCTTGTACTACTCATTTATATCAGAATGAAATATACAATATATTTTTGGTTCGCACTGTCAATGGTGATTTTGACCATTCCAATGTTTTCTTTTTCAATCCTGAGATATGGCAATTTTTTTGTTTTTTGATTTTATCATGTTTTCTTATGTGGGTATGTTGGTAAGTTACTTCTTTTCCGTGCCTTTTCTTGTAATATAAATCGATAACATTGTTAAATGTTCTACCATAACGAACTCCTGAAAAGCAATCTGGAACTCTAATCAGAACTCAAAAATGTTACCAAGAAATGGCCCCAAATTATTCTTTACCTCTTGAAATACAAAACAACTCTTAATTAGCGCATTTTTTTTAATATTAAAACAAATGCGCTGTTGTTTGCTTTTTGTCCGTCTGTCCGGACTGATTTTTGCAGTTTTACACTACCACCCGCCCGTATGGCGCAGTTCAGTTAAAGCTGAACTGTAGTGCTAAGGGTTCCTGGTTCGAATCCGGGTTCGGGCATGGTTATTTGTAAATGTATAGTGGGTTGGGTTGGTAGAGCAGCCTTGGCTGAAACCCCGCCCACTCAAAAATAAAGGCAAAAAAAATAAAAATTTAGGAGAATTGAAATGGAAATTTGTTACAATAGGTAGCTACACCTTAAAGATGTATCGGGCGACCTTCAAATTTTGTTGTCCCAAGTAAGCCCCCCCACCCCTCAATGAATTATTTCCCGAGATGCTGTTTCGGAAAGTGAAATGTATACAGGGTGGTGACTTGCGTAACGCATCATAGGGATTTCAATGTAAAATTCATAACATGCGATTATTGGCTCCCCAAATTATTTTAAAGCAAAAATGTATTAAAGTTTTTTGTAGAAAACATTTTTTACGCCATTCAACCGTATTAGTTTTCAATTTTTTGCATAATAAAGACGGAAAATTGGAAAAATAAAACCGGCATCTTTTTCAATAATCTGCGATGCCATGGAATTTTCTAAAACAAAAAGGTATCCAGTTATCAATTAGCAGCAGTTCGAAATGGATTTTATGATCGACTTGGTTACTATCTTGCAGTTATTTGGTGACTTATTCGAACATTTATTGTAAATTGTTATATTAGGAAACCGTTTTTAGTAATTTGGTCTTTCTTTGTGTTGAATTCGCTGTTCTAAATATAATACTTTTTGAAAGAATTTGATTTGTTTTATAGCAGACATTCCATGGCATGTCGGATATTGGTGTCGTTTTTGTATTATAAAAGTCCATGGTATCACAGATTATTGAAAAAGGTGGGGGTTTTATTTTTCCAATTTTCCGTCTTTATTATGCAAAAAATTGAAAACTAATACGGTTGGTTGGCGTAAAAAAATTTTTTCTACAAAAAACCTTAACACATTTTTGCTCTAAAATAATTTGGGGAGCCAATAATCGCATGTTATGAATTTTACATTGAAATCCCTATGATGCGTTACGCAAGTCACCACCCTGTATAACTTTTACATGTGATAACCAATGTGTCTCAACTTTTGCATACATATGTCTTGGTGACAATCTAAATGTGTATGTGTGTGGGGGGGGAGGGGGGCAACACTTTCTGCACTTCATGGTCTTCTAACAAAAGGTCTCATCGAAGGGACTTGGTTTCTATCGACTATAACTTCACTCCGTGACTTCTTTGAGAGATTTTACGACCATTCTTTCTTACCCCATATCGAAATGGGGCGGGGGGGAGGGGGAGAAAAATGTATCTTTTAGGTTGACCGTGTTTGCCTCTTTCCCATACCATAATCATGATTTGTTTTCTTGGATAGCACCCATATAGTCCCCCTACTCTTGTAAAATAAATGTGTTTTCTAATTTTCTATTTCCTTCGCAGATTAAGGTACCAAGGCTCTTACTTGTCGCCCATAACGACGAAAAACAATGGCGAATTCGGCGTCAAGCATTCGCGGATGAGAGAGCAGCCGCCGAAACCTCCGCTTCAGTTAGAAGAGTTGAAATTCGCCTTTGAAACCGTTCCGAACACCGAACCGTGGTATGCGACGTTTCAACGGCAGGACAAGGGCCAAGAGTGTTACACATGTTACAATTACTTTGCAGGTATGTCTTAGTTTTTCTTAAAAATCTTTTTAAATTTGAGCGAATGGAATCGAATGACCACACCAATTCTGAAACATTTCTTTTTTTTGTTTACTCTTGAGCAGTTGTTATATTTATTGTAAAGTAGAAAGGTTACATGCAGATTTATTTTCATTTCAGACTGTACCACTGGAAATTAAGTAAATTCCATTAAATTTCAACAATTAAATTACTTTCCGAATGTAAATGGCTTGACTTTTGCAGGGTACAAACCGTTTTTACTTCCGTACGAAATGGGTCCGCTTCCTTCGCTTAATCCACGCGTCTGTTTCTACGCCTACAAGCAGATGAAGAAGGAAATTTTGGGCGACACTGGGCCGTCTGCGTCGGAGGCGTGTAGTACGCCCGATGCGGACATCATTAAGACTGATTATAACAGCAGTACGGGCGAAGATACGAAGAGTAGCGAAGACGCGAGCGTAGATTTAGTTCCTCAGAAAGTATTCCGTAAGACGAAAAAAAGGAAGGTCTTATCGGGTAAGAACCCGAGGAAATCGCCTAGGCAGCACGCGTCCACCTTAGCCATTTTAAGCAGTTTAATTCATCAAAGGAAACGGAGGGACTACAAGTGCAGGGTATCTGACCAAAGTAAGCAATTATCGGTGATAGCGGAGGAAAAGGAGGAGGAGCCGGATTATGATGTTTTATTTAAAAGTATTGACGACATGCTGTCGAATTCGTATGACGATATGAATTTGATGGACCGTCTCGCCGGGGAGGACGCCATTGACGTCCGCTGCAAATCTGATGCCATCGAGTGCCTGGACGACTGTATCAGAGGGGTGAATGGTGGCGAACGAAAGACAAAGGTTAACCCGAAAAATGTCATACGGAAGCCGGCCCGTAAGAAAAAGAAAAACAGAACCGGTTGGCCCAACAAAAATAAACGATCGACATTTCGCAAGGAAGGCAGTGATAGTCGGGACGGTAATGAAAGTATTAAGAATTCGCGTATCGATTCTGGAACTGAAGAAAGTGGCTCAGACAATAACTTAAATAATCGTAAGGACAAAATTAAATTATCGAACATTAACAAAATAAACGGCGACGTGCAAGTGAGTAAATTTAACGGCGAACTATATTTCAAAAATGTCGGCGTTCCTAGACGGAAGGACCACCGCGAGTCCTCCACGGAAAATTGCGTCGAAGTTGTGATTCCTAGTGTTGGTGATAAAATCGACTGTGTTAACGTGGACCTGGCAAAGTGGGAGAACGCCGAGAAATTGCTGGCCGCCAAAATCCGCTGCGAGGATATTAATAATGACATTCTTTTTCAACCGATTGTCCGTGTACAAAAACTAGATAGTAACATTGAGGAAAAATGTATAGAAAAACAGTTTAGTGTAAGTACGCCGAAACAGAATAGGAGGTCGCGTCGAATGCCCGCCTCGCCTAAATCCCCGCGTATGTTACGAAGACCAAGAGGTAGATGGTATTAAATTTTTGTTTTATTAGACTGCTCATTTTTTGTACTATTTATTTCATGTTTCCTTTTAGAGTAGCTCCCTCCAATTGTAAAAAGATTTTTGTACCAAATTAATTTAGTCTATTGTGGATTTATTTTATTGTGTTCAATTTTTTATATATACCGAGCGCCCCATGCAGACAACAGTAAGGATTCCGTTTGTTTACAAAATGGCATTTAAAGGGTAACATTTCGCCCGAGTCTCTTAGTGCCAAATTAATCGCAATGGAGAATTAGACTGACGTAAGAACATGAGCGGAATGTGCCATTTATTTGCCATTTGCAAAATGTTTTAGTTAAATAGAATATATTTAAAATAAACATTTATAAATTAAGTTTTGTTTATGATTTATTCCTAACCTAATACCTGTTTTGTTTTAAATTTCATCTGTGTTGCCACATACGATCAACTTTCGCCCATCCGTTTAGTCAGTAAAATATATTTTTTAGCAACTTTTATATATAAACAAACACATTGCAAATGGTTGCGTAATGATTAAGTCGAGGCTTTTTGTTTTTTAACTTTATGCTCATTTGTAAACTAAACGAAATCGATACAAAATAAGAGTATGAAATGCAATGCACAAGTCGCCGTTGGGTTTCCTATTTTTTTTGTAGTCCCTATTATACTGGCTTGTCAGGTATAAGCAAGTAAATTGGGGGTGTATACTTACCCTCATGTTTTTACTAATTAACAATTACTATAATATAAAAATAAAATTAATTGCATTACAAATACAATGGTATGGGGTAAACTCGATCAAGACTCTCGGTTGTCGCTCAAAAGCGGAAAAAGTGCTCGGGAGAGGGAAAAACCGCTCGAGTGCGATAAAAACGCACGTGAACGGGGCTTAATCTTTCAGCGCTTGAGGGCGGTTAAGCGATCACGAGCGAAAAAAAACAGCTCCTAGCGCTCGCGAGCTGAAAAAGAGTTTTCGAACGAAAAAAGAGCTTGCGCGCGGAAAAAAACGATCATGAGCGGAAAAAAATTTTTTTTGAGGGCCTTTTTACCAAAAATCGACTGCACCAAAATTTCTCGGGAAAACACTTTTTCTTATTAATTTTGGTGCGTAGAATCCAAAACAATTCGTACTTTTTCGATCAGCCTTCTCAATCAAATGTTATATGCTAGAAACCAATTTCGAAAGAAAATTCAAAAGGCTGTAACTTTTGAACTAGTAGCCCAATCTTGGAACTGTTTGAAATTATGGATTCTACAGGCCACATTCTATTTGCCAATTTATTTAAAGTTTTGCGAGATCCCGCAAATACCGGGATCCCGCGGGATTAACATCTAACAATCCCGCAAATACCGGGATTGAATTTTGCTGCGGGATTGCATTCCCTAGTACCATTGAATAAAAACGAATCTAGTACCTACTTATTTTCTTGTGGGCGCCATATTGGATTTTTACAGAATAAGAGGACAAAAAAGAAATTCATTTGAATGTATCGCCATCATAGGCATAATGTTGATTCAGCAAAATCTAGTTACCCGTAGATATTTTGGTGAGAAACGAATGCCCCCATTTAACTTGCACTGTATTTCTCACTGTTACAGAGAGCCCAATAGTGAGCCATGAATTTGAACCATCTACTTGTACATGTGGGTCCATTTCAACTAAAATATTTTCAATTTTGTATTATTTTTGGTTGTATGTATAAGAGGTTGACTTATTTTATTCATTATTTCAAATTTGTTTTGCAGCAGTGGAAAGGGAAACTTCCTCATGATACGCAGTCTTATGAATCTATTTCTCTGCTCCTATATAAGCATATCCAAGGTTTCTGAACGGATTCTCCTGAAGCCGCTTACCACCGAAGGAGGCTTGATTCCTGATCATTAAATTTGCGGAGCAAGCACTCTGCAACCACTGGACAGAATCGTCTACAAGATAGAAATTGATTCAATTCGATGCAGTAGTTTAGCCATAATCTGGGGGCATAATATGGAAAAACGTCAAAAATTGGACACTTTTTTCTGACTGTGCTCTGCTCGTTCTTTTATCTCTAAGAAGGCCTGAATACGTGTAAGTACCAAATTTGGTTTCAATCAGATCAGCCGTTTAGCCGAAAATAAAAGTGTAAACAGACAGACAGACCGACCGACATCATCCAGATTTTGTTTGATTCTGATTCCTGGTGTGCTTCATAACGTGCGCACTTCCGTCAAAAAAGTGGGGGTCTTTTTTAACCAGCTCAAATTGCTGTAATTGACATAAAAACATTGAATTTATTAATTGAAAGTGTTACATGAAGGCGCAATCAAATTTTTGAAATCGAAGATGCGGTAAGATGGTGGAGACCTCTTTTATTAAAGTTTACAAACCATAATAAACGAGGTAAATTGTGAAAATGCAACCGCAAGTAAATTCAATCTGAGAACCGTTCACCTTATCTGCATTATGATAACTGAACCGCCCTAAATACATTTTTATAATAGGTACATTGTTTGTAGTTGCTAATAGTTTACCGTTACAATTTTAGATAACATTTTTATTTTAAACCTTCGCGCCACTTCGTGCCCAATCGTACGAAACGTCGGCGAAAATAAAATGGCGGCTATTGAGATTCCTCAACAATCTGCAGTTGTACTCACGTAAACGTTGATGTAGCAGTTCTACGCTGTGCAAATATAAAATTTTAGTGCGTTAGGAGGGGTCCAGACCGACCGAATTCGGCCCGAAATCACGGATAAAGGTACGTTTAATCGTTCGAGAACGCGATAATTAGAATTTAATAGAAACGAAGGGATATTTTCGCTAATTCGTTGTAATAACAATTTCCTATGCAGTAAAGATGCATGTTTAGCTCTAGTGAGTATGCGCATAACGATTCATGGGGTATCTCCTTGGTGGAGGCAAATTTAATTTCGTTTTCAAACGATTTCATTAGTTTGATCTGTAATTGAATTAATTACCGTAATTTTGATCTTTACTTGCTTTGCCTTGATGCTCGTCCATTATTATTAATTATTAATTTAATTATTATTAACGCAGCACGTGATATTGCTTAAATGACACTATTTTCATTTTTTTTATTACTCATTTGTTTATAATCATATAGACAGTGGCGTCGTAAGGGTTGTCGAGTTCAGTGCTGGCGTGTTTGATTAGAACAGTTAAAAAGGATGCATATTTTCGTCAGGGGGTAGACTTTGCCCCATTTGTCTCTTTGTTTCAATCAAACAAAGGTGACTCTTATCAGCTGCATACCTTTAAGTGTGACCAGTTCCTTTAGATTCTTTAGAAGTTTCTTTATTACTATCAAAAATGTGCTTTCTATTTATTATTTATTTAACATTACATGACTTTCGCAGATTATTAGAAAAACTAGCCCAATATAGACAATTCATCAAAATTTCAATAGGTGCTCAGCAGTCACTATGCATTATTCACCCACCAGTTTCTGCCAAGCCATATACAGAAAAAAAAATTTGAATCTGAACAAGAGTACGTTGTCATTGTCAGGAGTGGGGGTATGTATTTAAAAGAATTTTTGACATTTGCAAAGTCAAAGCTCACATTCAAAGTACTAAACGAAAAGTACTTGAACAATGTCTTCATATGCTCATTGTTGTGTAAGTACTGAGTTACTGACCCATATATTTGCTTAATTAATCTAAGGTATATGAGGCCATATTGCCTGGTGCCAGCCAAGGGTATTCTTGGTGAATACGATTATCTGTATATGAGTAGGCACATACAAGGTAAATGGATATAGTCACTGAAATAGAATTCGATTTTATACTCCGTTGTAAGTTATTAATTTAAATTAAATAATGAGTATTGTAGTAACGTGGGAAATATTGAATTATCTTTTTTAATCTGTTTGATCCTTGTTCAATCACTTAATGATCGTTAAAGAAACAAGAATTTTAATATTGATTCAAAAAGATTCAAGTTAAAAAAAATTCAAAAATCTTTATGAAATGTTTTTGTATTTGATGAATTATTTGAATCTTTTTTTAAATTTTTTGATATTTTAAAAAAAATACTATCTATGGCGTGCTATATTTTAAAAAGATAATTTAATTTGCTACCGTTTTAGATTGCAATCTACAGGGTGTCCTATTTAAAAAAATGAGGTCTGATAACTTTTACTTGATCCTGTATACTTGTTTTGAAATCTGCAGATTATTCAACAATCATAAAAAAACCTTTGTAATAAAGACTTTTCTGTATCTCCTTTGACTAAGGGTCATTCTGAAATTGACAATTTTTTGATTGTGCCATTTTAAGTTTGACCCAAAAAGAGTGCGCGGCGCCTTTTTTGATATACAGTAAAAAAGGGGACACCCTGTAGGTCCTCCTGGTTTAAGCGAAACATGCTAATATATACACTGTTGCAGGGCGAAAATGTCTCAAACGGAAACAATTCCAGTAGCAGACGCTACCACAAAGCATACAACAAAATCGCAACGACGAGAATCTGATTGCGGTATCAATGCCAGGAAAAAGTTGCGTAACCTAAAAAATGGTAGGAAGCGAGCCAAAAGTTTTTGCTCCGGAGGCCCCTGTAAAATCAACTACATGAGACCTATACTGCCAACTCGATTTTTATTAGGAGGCAACATACGCGATCCCCTCAATTTAAATAGCTTACAAGACGAGGAGATAAATCGAGCTGTTAACGCGGTCACGCCGAAATCGTCGCCGATACCGACACCGCCTAGAAAAAAAGCGCAAGTTGAGGTTATAATTCCGCCAAATATCAACGATCCTCTTAATTTGGTTTGTACGGATAACGAAGAGTACGAGCAGCAGTTGTGCTCCCCCCTAAAGAAATGTCGGAAGAAACGCGTAAGGAAGAAGAGGACCTCTTCAGGTACATCGGAAGTGGCAGATGCGGATCATAGCGGTTGCATCGAAGCAAAAACACCCGAGACCAACACAGATTCGGCAAAAATTCCCGAAGACACTACCGTAACCGATGGCGCCAAACCAAAGGATCTCACACTGGAATTAAAAAAGGATAGAAAACGTAAATCCGACGAACATCACAAGGACGTCTTTAAGAAGTTCAAATACCATTCCGGCATGGATAAAATTGTCAGCCCCGTCGTACCACAACCAGGGGGTTGGTTGAAACGTAGCAATAGCAGGCGGGACCTTCACCACCGAGACATCAGGCGAATTCCCAACAAAAACGAGAAGATGCCCGAATTCAAAGAGAAACACAAGCAATTTCAATACGGAAATTACAATAGGTTCGTTGTACCACTCGCAAAACGCTCACAACCTCACAATAAAACCATTTCAGGTATTACGGCTATCGAAACCAGCACAGCGAGGTAGACCTCCGCCTGTTGTGCTTCAGCAATCACAAAGAAATGTTCGCGGACAAGGACATTTTGGATATCGGCTGCAACATCGGGCACATTACTTTGTCGATCGCGCGCGATTACGGCGCGAAAAGTATCGTCGGCGTGGATATCGATAAAAAACTAATCGAAATCGCGCATAAGAATATTAAACATTACGTTAAGAGGTGCGATACGCCGCCTCGTAATGACGACGAGAACGATAGAACTAAAAATAGTGAGTTTTTTCCCATTTCGATGCCTATTTTATATGGGCCCCTTGAAATTCCAGGATTTACTAAGGAAAGCGATAGTCGACGCTTTCCCAAAAATGTCACCTTTAAACACGTAAGTTTCTACACTCGGAGGGGAATACATGTGTCACCTTTTTATCCACATAGTGGTATTCGTATTTATTGGTATGCTTTAAGATATTTCATGGTAAAGAGTAGAGGTATCCCTGTTCTTTTTCACTACTGAGACTGTGAGAATATCAAAGAACTCCAAAAATACCAGAGAATAGTCATTCATTTCTATAAAAATGACTGTCTCGTATAGATTCTTGATATGGATAACAGGTGGCTTTTTGTAGTGTGTCGGTAAGTATGGTATATCGCATGTCTCTCATCTCGTGCGTTGGAGAATGCTGTAGGCATTCATAAATTTCGATACTATTGAAGTATTGAAATTCCAATTTTTAATGGTCGCCTTCGAGCAAAATCGCATGGGCGCTGCAGGTACTACAAAAAATTATTTTCCTCCACGCCTACAATGTTTTACGACATTAAACAAATAAAACAAGTCGTCAAACTGTACTCTGTCTCACTCACTTGAAGTGCTTAAGCTTATTTTTCCTATTTTCGCAAACTGAAATAATGTGTGATGAACATAAGAATCAAAAAACCACTGAAATACGTTCAAATTATTAGTTATATTTGTATTATCTCAATCTTAAAACAAAAGAAAATTGTGCACTTTAGCAAGTAGGTACCGAAATTGAGGAAGGCACTAGAAACTCTAAAAGATGGAATCAGAATTGTGTGAAAGTCAATCAATCAATCTTTATTAGACCCCAAAATGGCAAAACTTTGCAATTTAAGTTAAAACTAAAATGCGATTTTTTTCTTGTTTACTATCCCTCTCATCCTCTTCTCACTTCTTCCCTCTTCCAGCACTCACTCCTGTCCTTTTCACCTCTTTGCAATTCTATAATGTGTGTTGTATGTTCTCTTTTTCCTCTTGGTTTTCCCTACATTCTCTTTGCGTTCATCCTTGTCAAGCATTCTTTTATCAATCTCTTTCTTTTCACTCCTGTCCTCGAACCTTACCGCTCTGCGTCCTGACGCTATTCTTATCTTCTCTATTTTTGTTTCTTCCACCTCTGTTGATCACCTTTCTCTGTTTTTATTGCCTCGATTTGCTCTTCGTATCTTTCTGTTTCTCCATCTTTTTTTCTGTGCCTTTTCTTTTGTTTCTGTTCTCTCACCTTTTTCTCCATCATTTTTCTATATCTATTTTTCTCTTTTGTACACTCTGAGTCTGTTTTTTAATACTTTCCTTTATATTATTCCAATCCTCTGTACTCCTTCCTATTCCTTCTCTTTGTTCATCTAGTCTCCCTCTATACAGCTCCACCCTGCCTCTTATCTATAACTGCATCTCCCTTTGTCTTTGCGTCTTTTCATTTCTTGATCTTTTGTATCTTCCCTTTTAGACATTCCATTGGTTGGTGATACCATTCTATCCTTGTTCCTACCTTAAATTCATCTATTTCTTCCAGTATTTTTTCATTTACTATTGTGGTTTGGCAACACCGCAACGTGCATACAACGATCTAGGCAACACTGCAGCTAACTTCGATATGAAAATTCGATCAGGTGACATTAGGGGCGTTCAATGGATGTATCCTCAATATAAGTTATAAAGTGTTACAGACCTTCCTCTTCCTCCCATGCATGTGAATTGCCCGTTTGAATTTCCCTCCATATTTCCTTTTAAAAATCTCTAATCTCTCTTTTCAGATAATTTTAGTAACACTTCTCCCTCTTTGTTTCTTGACTTTCAATGTCCCTCTTCCCATCTCGACCCATTTTCTTTTAATTCCTGTTCTGGCATTAAAATCTCTCCCCAATATTACCCCCTCCTCCTTTAGTCCTTTATTCTTTCTGTGTTGTATATCGTTATCACTCTCAATTTTTATTCGTCTGACCTCTATTTGAAGCCTCCTCTATCATTTCCTTCTCTTATTCCTATTTTTACCCCTGTTAATATGTACATACCTCCTTTTTCTCTTCCTTTCATATTATCCCTTTTCACAAATTGGTTCTCATTCTGAACCCTCATCTTCATTTCTTTTGTTCTATCCATGATTCGACCAACCCCATCACATCATATTTTGAACAACTCTACAAACTCCCAGAATTGAGCGTTTTTACCAGCTACCCCTGCTAGATTCTGGAATATCATTTTCATGTTGCCCTTCAATTTTATTTCGTTTTTCTCATTTCTGTTGTTTGTATTCTGTACCCTCCCTCCCACTATCATCTCTTGCTGTTAGTTTCTCCCTGCAAGCCCCGCCCTTTCAACTCTGTTCTCACTAATCCTTTGTCTTTGGTATTCCATCTGCATTCTTCAGCATCAGTAATGTCTACTAGTAGCGCACGTTGGCTTTTATTTATATTAAAAAACATGATTTCATTTGTTTACATGAAGATCTATCCATACGAGATAGTTCATTAGTGTGGTATTCTTAAGGTATTATGTGATAGTCTTTTGTTATGCTTTTCAATGTTTGAAACCGAAATAAATACCTAGGTACATCAAAAAACCTCAGAAAATGCTAAAGCATATTCAATTGTCCAGACGCATTATGGGCGCCACTTATTATTTTCTTCATTACAGTGTTGTCAAACTTATATTGTCAATTAATTGATAAACGTCATTCTGTAGGTACTTTATCATTTATTTTTTATACTAAAACTGGTTAAAAACTTAGCTGTTTGGGGGCGTTATTTTGTAGTTAGAAAGTGACTGGTACACTGTGTTGGGATGTCAACTGTATTATAAAACGGTACAGTACTTTTATCTATACAGTAAATTGGGCAAGCATGTGCTGTATCCCATATGCATTTGTTCTACCATACTCACACTAGTATTTTCATGTATTCTTTCCTACACAATTTTACACATGTATTCCCCCTTTCGCCCTATGCCTTTTGGTCATATCTCTAAGAGATGTTTTAGGGAAATTACGTATTGGACGACGACTCCCTATTGAGCGTGGAACAGCCGCAGTTCGACATCATACTGTGTCTTAGCATCACGAAGTGGATACATCTAAATTGGGGCGACGCCGGTATTAAGCAGGCCTTCCGGAGAATGTACGCTCAATTGCGACCGGGCGGCAAGCTAATATTGGAACCACAAAATTGGGCCAGCTACAAGGGAAAGAAGAAGTTAACCGTAAGTATCCCTTCCCCGTCGTATCTGATCTAACACGTCGCTTGTAGGAGAAAATTTATAAAAATTACAACAGCATCCAGTTTTTTCCGGAGAACTTCACGCAGTACCTCCTTTCGAACGATGTCGGCTTCGCGAAGAGCGAAATTTTGGGCTTTCCGCAGCACCACGCGAGAGGCTTCCAGCGACCCGTACAGGTTTACACGAAGAGTCACGTGTTTTCTAGTGAACGTTCCGAAAACTCGAACTATTCAGTGAACAGAGATACTCCCGTTTATTTAAGGCCGTACGCGGAACCGTTTGATAGAAAAGAAAGTGTGATAATTAGTGATGAAATAAGTGAAACTACTTCCAATTAATTATACTCTTTCGTTAACTTTTGTATTTTTTTTAACGCCATTGGGCTTGCACATAGTTTTATTTCCTTGCTTGTAGTATATGTATAAATAAATTATTTTATTTCATTTATGTGAAATGCTCTGTTTTATAAACTGTTTGATTAGAACATAGCCTAAGTTTTGATTTACATTAAATTCGTTATTATTATTATTATTGTACATATTTTACATATACTGCAATTCATTTGTAACTATTTTATTTAAACATTATTGTTAAAGCAATCCAACCCATAGAGGTCGCTTCACAGTAATTGTAGGGATGGCAGCAGGTGTGAGATTTCATTAAAGACCTTACTTTTTAAAACAGTGTAAGATCTCTTCTGCTATTTGAAAGAATACTGATAGTTTGATTAGTTTCTAAAATGTTAAAAGCATATCATTTGTCACTTTGTTGTTTTGTTTCTGTTCTTATGATGTATATCCATTTTTCAATTTGAAGGTCATTCCTTGTCCCCAGAACAAAATTTTCAACCTACCTACACGCTGTTGGCGTTTGTGACGGAGAGAATGAAGAGGTGTCAAAAAATTATTATTATTAAAAGACGAAAATTTGTATTTGGTAGAAGTCGCCATGGCCTACCTATTCCTAGTGGTGGCAAAAGCAGCTATTTACATGTGAAGAAAACCATTTAATAGGTTGGAAACACACCAATTTATGTCCATTGAAACAACCTGAACACAAAGTAACAATCCTGAAAACTCCAAAGACTCGAAAATAAATAGGTTGTAAAACCAGAAGTTAATCTAGCAACAGGTCGAGAAGAAAGTGGAGATAAGTTAGCAATGAAAATCACCCTAAGATTGAAAGATGAAGTGGAAAATGCACAATAACGGATTATATGTACGTACGAAATATCTTATGATTATTATTAAGTAATAAATCCACGATCTTCCCATTCATAAAAATATTGGGGAGATCGTAGATTTATTTATTAATAATTTTATCCCAAACGAGAGACGAATCTTCTCATCAAAATACCTATCGTATGGTAATTGTAGGAACAGGAACGCTTAATATTTCATTTCCTGGTTTTAGCATTTTTGCGGGAAGATTAGAGGGCCACTATCACGGGAGTCCTTAGGTGTGAACATTTTTAGAGAGAATGTGACACCAGGGGGTCTGAGCCATCCCCACGAAAATGTTACGATAGGTGTAGGAAAATGAACACTGAATTTTCATTTCCTGGGGAGGTATTCTAGACACCCCCCGTTCTGCATTTCCCCCCAAAATATTTAATACTTTTAGCACTTACACCATAACGTTTAAGAAAGGACCACGAAACATAACACCGCAAGTCTGTGGGGTAGGTAAAGGAAGGCTTGATGGTCTTTGATAAAAAATTGTCATATGGGTGCCCTTAGGGCTGAATGTTTTTAAACAAGGACGCAGCACTGGGAGTAACAAAAGTGCACAAAAATCTTAACGATTGATGTACAAAAGAAACATTGAATTTGTTTCAAGGGGGGGGGCGGAGGGGGGTTTTTCCTTACGCTCGGACTTCACGGGAATATGGGAAAGTTCCACATTTCACGCTTTAGGGCAACTTTCGTTTGTTTGGGTCGTATTTTGGTTCCATGAAATTGCTTTGTTTACGTTTTGGATTAAATGACACCAGTGGCGTATTTACGGGAGGGGGGGGGGATGAAGTACTGCTCTTGAGGTGAGGTACCTGCGTCCTGCCTTTCACGAAATGACGAAAATAAGAATTTTAAATTTTAAAAACAGGAATTTTTTTGCCCATAACTTTTGATGGAGACGTCTAATCGAAAAAAGTACGAATCGTTTTGGATTCTACGCACCCAAATTAATAAGAAAAAGTTTTTTCCCGAGAAATTTTGGTGCAGTCGATTTTTGGTAAAAAAGGAAGGTAAATAACTGCCTTTTTTTTGCCCAGAAAAAAAATTGTCTCAGATCGACCGGAAAAAAGTATTTTCTTATAGAATGTGGCCTGTAGAATCCGTAATTTCAAACAGTTCCAAGATCGGACTACTAGATCAAAAGTTACAGCCCTTTGAATTTTTTGTCGAAATTGGTTTTTTGCCCATAAATATACCTATTATTCAAAGTTTCCGTTGACTAATTAAAGCAAAAGCAATAAAGGGGCCTGTCAGCAGTAAGAAATAAAATACCGTTCTAATCTAATCTTTTTCGCGTGTGCAACCCAATTTCTATTTCTTACCCCCCCTCCTCCCCCTCCCCCTTCTAGTACATACGCACTGGATGTCTGTATGTGCCACGAACTTGTTTAATCCCCCCTCAGAATAAATGTCTACGTACGCCACTGAATGACACGGACATTCGCCCACCGGCCCACGTATGATGGTTGTATGTATACATAAAGGGGAAGCAGAGAAGTTATTTTCGCCATTTCTGTGTGAAAACGTTTTGCAATAGCAACCGTTTTTAGATCTTGGGAAGTAAATTTGCCATCGCTTTAGAATTCCGGGAATAACTAGTAAACAGAAAGCCGGATGCATTTGATTGGACCATTTTTTGAAACGGGCGAATCGTAGGGAGTCTTGCAGCTGTGACGTCATGATCACTATCTTCGTCACGTGACCAACTATGTCGTTGCTGCCGTTCCCGGCGTGTTTTATTTTTTCGGTTTGCTGCTAAATTTACGAAGTGCGATATTAAAATAAACTTAAAAAAGTCAAATAAAAGACGGGAACAATTCTGGCACATAGTTCGTTTCGGTTCATCATACGTAAATCGGTGTTTAAACGTAATATTAAACTACAAAAAGTTATGGCCTCCCTTCTCCTTTTCGTACGAATTTAAATCGGCGTTTGCGTGTAGGATCTCGGGACGCGACCACGTAAATTTTGATTTTGTTGTTAAATTCAACGCTTAAAGTAACAAAAATCGGCGGGGAAGTGTCCACAAATCGGTCTTTTCGATGTCGTGTTAATTAAATTGTTCGCGAGAACAAGAAGATGGCGTCCTATTTTAAATTCGTTTGTTTGCGTTTCGATGACTGTAACCACTGTGTGACATCGCGTCGTATCATTGGTGATAACGGAGATGAGGAACCACAGGTGGGGGACGTTCTTCCAAAACGGTGGCGGATTCACTGCTAGTCTAGGTGCTGGAGGGTCGGAGGAATCCTTGGAACCGTTCGGTATCTTGGGAACTGCTTTCGTGTCAATCGTCGATTGGCAAGAGATGCATACGCATCGGTTTACTGTTTTGACCAATGAGGATGCAGCACATTTTAGTTTGCTGCCGAATGTGCAAGCGGCGCGTCGCCATAACCCCTTTCAATGTTCAATCCCAAGTATTTCGCCCAGGTGTTTATTTTCCCCCATATCATTTCACCTGCACGAAAAACCCAGTTTGTATCGGAAATTATTTCAGAGATATTTTGCCTGGCCCACAGCCTGGACTAATAGAAAACTTCCTTATTTCTGGATCAATTGGATCAAAATTTTGACAGTTATGCAACCACCTTACACACAAATTAGACTTTTTCTTCCATGTGTCTCTCTGCTGTGGGCTTGTCTGCGTCTGTGAACGATAGAGCTTTGCTTCTGTATCATGGAGGGGGAGGGGGGATAATCATTCTGATCTCCTTTTGGAATATCTTTTTTTTTGTAGCATATAAGTTCCACTCGCCCCCCTTCCCCCTCCACCCCGTACTTTGATAAGAGGACAAAAAGAAGGGCAGTAGTTTGTAGAAAACTGTTCCTTTCGTTGAGACCTTTAATTAGAATACAATGAGAGATAAAATTAATTTTTACCCCCTCCCCCCCCCCCTCAGGCCCCGTCGCTCACTGATCTCGAATCAGAGTCGCACGGGAAAGTTATAGTTTGTACAAACTAATTTATTTCGATGAGACCTTTCATTAGAACACTATGAAGGGTAGAACATGTGTTTACCCCCCCCCCCCCAAACCATTTTCTAAAGTTTAACTTGGCACCACTAAAGGCATGCCTATTCAAAATCTGAGACCAATTGGTGGTCGTATGTAAAAGTTATGCACGGTTTACTTTCAAAAACAGCATCTCAGGAAATAATTCGTGGGGGGGGGGG
>NW_022170738.1:32802152-32832208 GCF_008802855.1 Photinus pyralis | reverse complement strand
TCACACAAGCCGATAACAAAAATCATAATTGAATTTTTGAAATCACTTTCCTGTGTATTGTTAAAATTTAAAATACGCGTTGAAAGTTCCATAGAACTCTAAGTGCGTACACAAAATCTGTAAGTTCAATAAACACCCTGTATATTAATCTTCAACCTCCCGCTAACCAATCATATATAACTCTGAATTCAAAACAGAATATTAGTTAAGTTAAAGGAAAATTCCACCAAATCAAAATGATTGCACAGGATTATAAACGTAATTGAAGCTACGTCCCTACATGAGAAAGCATTATGGATCTAGCTACCCCTAAATGACAAACTCATTTACAAGCATTGCGCAACCTTAGACAAAAGCCCTGCAAATTCAAATTTATAATATAAAGCACCTACTACACCCTACCTATATAGTGATACCATTACATAGAAAATAAGGGAAACATTTACCTAGTTTCGGGAATCACTCACGCGTACACACTCGCGAACTCATTGAATAATTAGGATTGTTAGATTCGTGTCAAGTGGCGTTGCGTAACTGCGCCCTTCGCCAAAAGAGGGAATGGGTCATATTCACAACTTTGTAACGTTTTTTTTTAAATTGTTATGTTCCCTTTAGTAACAGTTACGCCATCTGTATACTTTCTCTATAAATTCGCTGTGGCTTACACTATCGCCATAGATTTTCTCATAGTTTTCTTTATTCTACCGCTAGAGGTCATACAAGTTAACTATTTTAAAGTTGTTGCCTACTCTTCTTAACGCTTGTTTGCGCACTAGAACAGATTCAATCGTTACTTGTAAAAGAACACGCCGCCATTTAAGTTTTGCTGTGACATTTTCCTTCGCATGTTTGCTGATATATCTACTTCATCAAAACGCTTTTTGCTGATTTTTCTACAAGTTAAACCGTTTTACGACATGTATTAACAATTGCGTAATAACCTTGACTTCGAATAATGATTTTAGGCTTTTGTTTTCTGGTTCATTCTCTTGTCTTCCTGTTACTTCGTTGTTGTCTACCTGAATATTGCTATCTACATCGACATTCTTTTGTGAAATATCGATCTACCCGGCTTTTGGATTGCATCACCTATTGGAAAATTATTTAATACCTTCTTTAAGTTTAAATTAACGTTAACGATTAGTTTTGTATATTACCGACAGGTCGTTGTTAATCAAAATTTTGCTTTTGCTCTCTAACGTAAACTGAATTATTGTTTACGATTGAGTGACGATTTTTCAGTATTCGAGTTACTCGACGTGTCGAACGTTAGATTTTTCTCGCACTTATATGCTCTCTTTTGTTTTGTGTTTTTATCTGAATGTAGATTATTGGCAGAGAGCGCCCTTCTGAATTCAGACGGCTGCGGTCGGGGATTCAAGGGTTTTATTTCGACGTTACTCATCCGTGAGATTAACGTTTGTGCATAAAGGTTTCGATATAAATAAAGGCAATAAAATAAAATAAAATAATTCGATAATTGTTTTGTGACTACGAGCTGGTATTACGATTTGACATATTTTTGAATTAAATTGCAATAGATTTCAGTTATCATTTTACCACGGTTAGTGTTTATGTTCAACCCATTCAGTTTCTTTACCTTTATCAGGAACAGAACAAAAATAATTTAGTCTACATTGTCTCAGTAAGTATTTTTGTAAGTATTCCTTTCCCTAGGTTGAAATAATGCCGACAATGAGAGCGAGCCACCCTGTATTTGAAAATTTACGTGCTGTAAACGTAATTAGGTTTAGCATTGAAAGTTTCAGGCAGAATATCCTGTAGCATGTTTTAATTTATTTGTTTAGGGACACTTTATCAAATGGACACAGAATTTCAGATTTTATTTAATGGTTATTGTAATGTTTAGATTTTTGTATTGTAAATTGTGTATTTGTGTTAGTAATTTAAGGGTGGTTATTGTAATTTAATGAGTGTATGAATTCAAAGAATAAGGAAACATTTAAAATTTAAAAATCGACGTAAGAAAGAAGTTTTATCGGGGCACGTGTGTAAAAGCTGTTATCGGGCAAATTCATTGGTTGGTTTTCCATACATTTGTTTATTTATTTATTTATTATTTATTTCGGCCTCGGCCTAAAATACTAATTGTAGTATAAATATATCTTAACTTGAATATAGAAATGGTACCGGGATCCCACGTCGTGGGTAAGAAGATTTAAGTTTTCTTACAGAAGACAAAATCTCTTCTGAAGGGCGCCTAATTTTATGCATCCAAAATCTCTTCTTAAAACAAATGAACATCAGGTTGTCATATTAATTATTTTTTGAAATTGTTGCTTTGGCTTAACAAAAAATAAATCTCTTGCGCTCCTTAAACTATCACCGGCACTACCAATTGACAATATCCACTTTTTTCAGTTGAATACATCCCGCACTAACGAAAAATACGGAAGCCAACGAAGCGACATTCAAATTAATTAATATGACAGTCAGATTTTCATTTGTTTTAAAAACTTATTTTGGTTGCATAAAATTAGGCGCCCTTCAGAAGTGATTTTGTCATTTAAAAGTAGACATAGGGAAAACAATACACATAAATCCCTATGTCTACTTCTCAATAAATAGCGCTGTATAGGTATACTATTGAGCCACAATTACTTTGGACGCTATTTGCATTCTACAATGGGACAACTACGATAAGGCAATTGTTTATAAATACCTCGATTGTTTATGCTCGATGAGCTTTCGTGTATTCTTTAATGGGGATGATACTTGGTTCACGGTAAAATTTTCGTTCCGCTAGGTATCGCAGCGAAGCCAACGCACGGTTCGACTCCACAAGACAACTACCGTAGGTTCAGCGTCTGAGATGCATGTCGAACCGCTTAACTTACTAACACGAGTTCACTTATATTTATACCCCTTCTCTCAGTATCTGCTGTAACAAAGTCTTGTTTTTAATGTGGAAGATGAATAAACAAACAGACTCAATCAAATGATAATTTTCTATTTATATTAATTATGTTCCACATTGCAGCTCCGTTTTTATTTAGTCCGGACCGTTGGTCTTGGCTTTAGAGCCCTAATCAATCAGTAATTTTATATGACGACTTCCCCAATTTTGGCTTGGATTATTATCGTCCTGTTGATTGACTGATACAAATTGTAAGCACTGGTGGTTGCTTAGTGCTCAAAATCATAAAGGACGGTCTCCTTTTCCTGGATGCTCTTCTTCCTCATTCTCAGGATCTATGTAAACGAAATTCTACTTCTTACATGGGTTACTATTTGTGTGTCCGCTCTTTTCTGTGACCGTTTACACCCTTTACCCTACACCTTTTGCCGTAGTGTCCCCGGTTACCGCACGTGAAACAAACGGCGTCTCTGGCCGGGCAGTTACTATCAGTTCCCAAAATTTCCAAGTCGGTCTAGTTTATGAAAAACCACAGACCTCTAAGATTGCTCTAAAGGATCCCTAACATAGTTAGGATTACTGGTAGCAATCACAATCCTAATCTACAAACGAATCCTAAAATTTAAACAGGATTCGCCAGAATGTATAATATCACCAAGAATTATCTACAATAAGTAAGCTTCGATCGAGTCCTGGGTATACTATCCTGTGAAAGTTCCTAGGTGCTATCAGGTTCCCAAATTTTCGAAATCTTAATCAACGCTCATTAAGTTGCCTATTTTTAGACATATATTATCTTATTATTCCCAAAGTTCTCGATATCTCAGATTGCAAAATTTCGAACTTTCATATTTTCCAGACGATTAATTTGAAAGTTTCCTACCTTCTACCACAGGGTTTTAATATTAAGAAACACTTTTAGTGTTAGTGGTGATCTGATTGATCGTGGAGAAAAGCCGATTCTTCTTCTAAAGAGCACCTTTAATTTGAATGTGATACACTTAGACCTAGTAGAGCGACATTTAATGATAACCCTACAGTTTTTTAAAAAATCCTCATAACTGAAAATCTGAAAACTACACTGGCTATACAAAGGCTCAAATGCTTTAAATAAGTTAGTTAAGTAAAGCCAAAATGTGCCTTAAACTTGGTGCTGTAAGAAACAGACCTATCATTTTAGGGCAGCTGTCAGTAGGGCCCTTGAGCCTTCAACCATTGTGCATTTCAACCCCTAATACAAATCTGCGTTCTTATAGTTAATAGGTTCGAAGTACTCCCATGTATTCGTTTGCATTTAAGTACTTAGTCAAGGAAAAAGAAGTGAGAATAATCTCACCTCCTCACTTCACACTTATCGGGAAACATACTATGGCATAGAAAACCAATATATTATTATTATTAATATGGGTTGAGTGTTGTATTGTTTAAATGCAAATACGAATCCGTAAAAACGTTTGAATGGAGCCACAACCGACATCAGAGAGAGAAAGAGAAAACCGCTCCAAAGATAATATGGTAAAGTCAAAACACTAATCCCTTTATCAGATAGATGCGTAGTCAGAAAAGTAATAATGTCCCAAAAGAAATATTTGCATGTAACCAATGCCATAGAAAACACTGCACGACCTCGGGCGGCGACATAAAGAACTAAAGCAATAAGAAATATATACTAACAACTTTACTAGAATAATTAACTTACCTCTAAAACTAGTGTATTACAAAGAAGATGGCATAAGAATATCAAATAGAAACGAGAGTACATTTATTGGGAAAAATATTCAAGCAGGAAACAAACCGTTACAATTTGAAAAATTGAAAATTTCTCTATTTGTACGATACGGACGGCGGGACATATTTTGTACACATAATCATAGCGCATGTCATCGCTCCGGGTGGGGAAATACAAGGACTGGAGATTACGACGGGGGTTCCTCAAGGGTCGGTCCTAGTACCTACTCTGTGAAACACGGTGTACGACGGGTTTGCCGACGATTTCACAGTTATAGCGCGCGATCTCAAAGTGAGGATGGCGGTGGCGCGAATGAAAGGTGCTGCCGCAGAAACAGCTAACTGGATGAAGAGCAGGCAGCCGGATAAAAAATCAGGTTCGCCATTTTGACAGGCAGGAAAAGGTTGGAGGCGGTAGGCGTTGACATACTGAGCGAGGAAACCAGGGCCGAGAAATCCAATAAGATCTTTGGCGTGGTTATCGACAGAAGCTTGACGTTTGTCGATCAAGTCTGCCATGTTACGTAAGTCGGTAATGACACAGTGCCGAACGAGGGGGGGGGGCAACGCTAGACAAGGACATCACTTCAATCTTTATGAATAAGTTGCTACGTCGCGGCTATCGGACTGCTACAAAGGACGACGTTTTGGTGATCGCCGACATTGCACCGGCGAGGATCATGGTGGGGGGGGGGGGGGCAGAGCTAAGAAGTGGAGTAGGTCCCGAAAGCTGGAGGAATGGGAAGTACCTTGATTACGAGTGTGCGCCGGGAGTGGGTTGGGCGCATGCATAGGGAGGTGAACCACCTGCTTACCAGACACCAATATCAACCCAGGGTTGACAAAACGAAAAACCCATTTAAAAAACCCACAGGGTTTTTGTGTCAAAAACCCACTCAACGACCTATACAAAAACCCAACCCAAAAACCCATACAAAAGCCCAAAGAATTTGAGACACAGAATGAGACAAAATCGAGACAGTTTTTATATAGTATTTAACAACAAAATATAATGTAGTTTACTTGGAAACAGACAGGCACTGATAGATCAGTCTTTATATTCTTATTCCTAGTTTCAAAAAAAATTTCCATTAAAATAAAAAATACAAAACGGCTTATTCATTAGGAACAAAATAAAATAAAAATTATAATTAAAAACTTAAAACAACTTTTTCTCTTTTTTAAAGTGGCTCATTTTTATTATTTTTACAAGCTTTTCTACTTTATCGGGCAGTATTAAGTTCAAAATTAATGTTATTTTTCTATAATTTGAGGTTAGAGTTCCGAAAATTCGACAAATACCCAAAAATTACCCAATTACCCCAGAAAAACACAAAAACCCAACACAACTACCCAAAACCCCACCCAAAGCATACAAAAACCTAGATTTTTGCCAACCCTGTATCAACCTGTTTCTAAAAGATCCGAAATGCTAGAATCCTTAGTGCGTATCGAAACCATCTTTAGGGAGATGGTTGTAGAACCTTCCCCATGGTGCTACGTGTCACGATGGTCAAGAGGTAGACGAAACTGCAGGGAGGCTGACAGGGTTGGCCCGTGGTCCGAACCACGTATGCCTTAAACGGGGGGTTGCTTATTGCTCGAGCCGTTGTAACATCCTGATGGTGTGAAAGACTGCACACGCTAAAAAAAGTGTGCACATTGAGGCGTTGAGCAAGATATCCTTGCACAAACGCCAAGAATCCCAAAAAATAAAGCTCCCGGGCTGGAAGAAATTCACGGAAACGCACTAAGAACGTTGCTGAAGACTCTTTCTGATATTCTCGTCGAACTATTCAATTGCTGTAAAACTAGCAAACCTACATCTGTTCTAAAACTAGGTAAGAAGGATCTCGCCAATTCCAACTCGTACGGACCGATAACTTTATTAAAGCTATTCAAGAGAATTCTCCTCCAAAGACTGTATGACGAATTCCCACCTAAACACTTTTTAAATTCCCATCAATATGGCTTTATTTCCGGGCGAAAGTCAACAGACTGTGTGCAAAAACTAGTAAATAACATCAGGACGAATGCGCATCGATATTTGATGGCGGTTTTCGGTAAAATTACCGGAGCATTAAATGATCGAAATTTGTAACGAATGCTCTCGTCATTCGTAGCTATCTTTCGGATCGTTCGATCCGTTTTCCTTCGAGAGCCTTGAAGATGTCCGCCTCTAGTTTGTTAGTAAAAGTTGCCACTAAGGTTCGGTCTTTGGTCCTACGCTTTGGAAGCTCTCCTCGGACAACACCTACCGCACCCCTACGTAGACATTTTCGCATTTGCTGATGTCCGGTAGCAACAGGCTCGACCTGGAGGCAAGAACATGCTTATGCCTCCAACGACTGACGGACTGGGCCGGTAGCAACAAACTGTCGTCTTAATAGACAAGACGAAGTACATGGTTTTTGGATCCAAACCACAAAGAAATCCGACAATTCAACTATGGAACCGGTCAATCCGCGGAGTTTTCGAATTCAAGTACCTGATACTGTTATTAGGTCACAAGCTCTCCTTCGTCAAGCATTACTCTCAAGTAGTAAAAAAACGTAAAATCTTCCTTCATCTAATTTACGAATACTCATGCCTAAAATGGAATCTCCCCAACCCAAATAACACAAGTACGTGCATCGCAAATACATAGTACGTACCCCGCTGGATTTAGGGACGTACATTTCACGTACAGTTACGGTTCATGTATGTAAATTTCACGTACATGGTACGTTATTTTTGCACTACTTTGTACATGATAGGTACGTACTTTTTAGTAGCAAATATAACGTACCATGTACCTACGAAAAATGTACGTACATGAACCGTTAGTGTACGTGAAATGTACGTCCGTAAATCCAGCGTTGTACGTACTATGTACTTGCAATGTACGTAGTTGTGTTATTTGGGAAGTAGCCGTGTGATTCAGTCAACTTTCTATTAAACAACGCGTGATTGTATACCTAACATTATATTATTATTTCACGCTAAATGAATCAGGGCACAAAATACTATACTATCACCCCTTTTATACCAATGGGTAATGACAAACGCGTACCGTCTAGCATCTAGCTACAGAAATTAGAAAACTAAATGATCACCAATTGACCGAAATTGCCGGCGTACCATGTACGTATTTTGTACGTTGTAGAATACTTTGTGATCGTGTGTACATCAGACGTACATATTGGCCCCATGGATGTCCGTATGTAAAATGGAACAAAAATGTACGTACAGTGGAAAATAAGTGCTATATGGGAAGAAGTCACAACTAAGCAAAGTTTGAACCGAATTGGTCCAAGCGTTTACCAACTATAGTGTTCACAGACAGACAGACACCATCAACTCCACCATAGTTGCTCTAGATCAGTGATTCCCAAACTGGGGAGCGCGCCTCCTGAAGGGGCGCGAAGCTTTGTTAAGGGGGAGCGCGAGATCCCTGATTTGATTTGAGGCAAATTTACCTTTAAAATACTTATATTAGGTATTTTTATGTAAAATTGTACAGAGTGAGCAACAAAGATTGAAGCGTGCCGCTTCAGCTAAATTGGCAATGTGCCGCTCATAGCATATGCTGATTTGATACAAGATACGAAATACGAATAGACGCACGTCACTGTGACAGCGCAGAACGTCATTTTCGTATACAACTCCATACAAAGAAGGTAGTTTTTATATTAATAGGAACAAGCGGTGATGACGCACGCTTCAATCATTGTTGCTCACACTGTATTTGACCCATTCTTCTTGATTGAAAAACATAATATTTTATGAGCCATAACAACTTTTTTAGCACCGCCAGAAAGTTGAGAAAAATTCACCAAGGTTTTGTTATATATCAAGGTAGAGAAGTCCACTATTATTGCCTGAGCACCAAGATTACATCTCGAGGCGCTTGCGCCGAGGGGTGTAAGGTGCGAAGTAATAGACTTCTCTACCGTGGTATATATACTATTTTTTTCACTACTAGCACTTGAAATCCTCTAAATTAACATATTATATTGATAAGAGAGTTAACGGTTGGACAGAATTGTTTGTTTCTTAATTTAACATGTCAATCAAGTACGTGGAAGTACAAGTCAAACAGGCCGTATTTTGTTCTGTCATTGAGATTTTTCAAAGAGTAATTTCGTTCGAATTTTTTCAAAATGTGATAATTTTAGGTATGTAATTTCTCTGGAAATTGCGAATGGTGGCAATTATTCGTTTTAGAGAACTTGTCTAAACGTTCATTGAGCGAAATTTCGGGTTGTGTTTTCTAAAAGTGACAGCGTGACAGTTCTCATTATTGACTACTAGTTAATAATAAAAAATTATTAACCACTTTGAACAAATGCCGAGAAAGCCTACTTTACAAGTGGAAAAAAAGTTAATAATCATGTCATCAGACGCTAGTAGTGAAAAAAATAATTTTTTCTACAACTGTCAAAAAAACCTGTCATTTTCTGACGGATTTCGAAACACGAAGTACTAGATTTTTAAACGGTTAATTAATAAGTAAGGTTGCTCTTGACAACGTGCGCGAAATCGTCAACAGTGAAAAAAAGTATTTCGCGCACGGGACAAAGTTAAACTTAAACAGCAATTTAATTAACAATCGGTTCAGTTGTAGAAAAAATATTGTATATAACGCTAGCGCGAAGTTATTTCGCGCATTTGACTGATATTTTGACTCGGCTTCGCCTCGTCAAAATACCTTCAGTCTCAATGCGCGAAATTGAACTTCGCGCTCTTGTTATATAAATAACTATTTTCTATTTCGGTGTTACAATGAGAATTTTGTGCAACTGTTTTCGGCAAAAACAGTGTTTCAATGAGTTCCATTGTAACATTGTTTTTGGTAACTTTTCATCTCTAAGTTGGCAGTTCGCCAAGACGTCAACGTCAAATCATCAGATGTGAAATCAAATTACGTACGTAAAATGAATGTGTTTTCCTTGATTTTTGGTACACGAAGAACTTAATACATTCCAAATCAGCAGTTTAGACATCCACCATAAATAAATTTATCTACGAGTAAAAAATTACACATTCACGGAATTTAAAGTTTCCAAATGTCAGTGTTGTGTTTATCTACGCTGCCAACTTAAAATTTGTCAACGTAAATGGTGTTGCCAACTTAAGACATATTAATTCTAAAGTTTCCTGTAGTTTTTGATAATTACTTTTTAATTAAATTAAAGCCCCGAAATAGAAAAAATAGTATGAAAAACACGTGTTACAATGCTTTATTGTAATACTCCTATCTTGTGGACACTCGTGGCTCCGCTTCGCTACGCCACTCGTGCCACAAGATAGTCGTATTACAATAGGTCGCATTGTAACACTTGTCTTTCAATATACTAATTTTGATATCTTTGAAAATAAATTGACGCCAACGTATTCTCGAAAATGGCATTCTTCGGTTTTTTAGCCACAACTTCGCCTATTGGTGGACCTACAAGACTCTTTGAAACGGAAAATTAATCACCATACAATTCTGCATAACTTTGCCCATTCAAAAGGCTTTGTATCTCTAGCGGTTTCCGAGTCCCTATAATGAAAATGAAAAAAAACTAACCCTGTAATTTTTTTAATAAATACGTTTGTAGTAACAGCAGTTTTTTTTAATCGAGTGGGGGGGGGGGCGTGTGAGCAATTTTAGTTTTTCGAAAGGGGGCGACATGGAAATAAGTTTGGGAACCACTGCTCTAGATGTATGTAACGTTAGATCACTTGCTCAAAGAAAACCTTCAAGTCTAATTTTCGCCCTAAACTTAAAATGCATGTTACCTTAGCAAAAGGTCCAAACTCGGCGCGTAGAAGGTACATAGTGGTCTGATTGGCGAAAGTTAAATTTGAGGCCAAGTTCAATGATATCCAACGTATAAATGAATTTAACTGGGTTGCGGACACCACGAAATACCTACGTATCAAATTTAGTGCCAGTCGGTCAGGTCGGTAAGCACGTCGCATGCGTGTCATTCAGTAGACCAAATATGCTAAAAATGGCCATGGTAGCAGTAATTTTCTTATCAATGTTGGCGGTAAGTATAATTGAATTATACGAAATTGCTATACTTAAATGTATATTTTAGTCCGCAATGTCACACGGTCAAGAGCAATGTCTTAGAGAAACAAAAACCGATTACGAAACCCTTCACAAAGAATTCCACACCTTCCAAACGTCCAAAAGAAATGTAATTATTGGAAAGTTTTTCGCGTGCCTTTGGAAGAGGCAAGGTCTAATGGACGCGGATGGATCCGTGATCGTTGACAAATTTCCAGAATATTTTGCCACATTGGTTTCCAGGTATCGTAATTTGCCAATAACGGAGCAACGGAAAGCAGAAATCAATAGATTGATTGAGAATGGCTTGTTCGATTTGAACTTCGAGGGCGACCAAGAAAGAGATGCCATTCAGTTGGTGAACAATATTAAATATGGTTTTTTTGGTATTACTTTCGCCGATAGGGAGCCAGGCAGAGATCTTTTGGAGATCATCATGGAATAGCGCTTAATCATTGTTATGTACCTACTAATATTATAACAATAAATTAACTTGTAACAAATATAGCATACGAGCTTCTACGGAAAATTTAATCAGTTTTTCCTTGGGCGATGATAAACATAATACTGAAAACAGAATTGGAAAATTCGAAACCGTTCGAGAGTTATCATTTACACAGACGGGCGGACGGAAAGTTTAATACTCCCTTAGTAATAATTTACACCCCCAACTGACTCGTTTTCCAACAAATTATAATCTATGTAAAATTGCTCCTCCATAAAATAGGACGGGGTAGTCAAAAGATTAGAGAACTAGACAAAAAGTATAAAACTTATATTTTAAGTGTTATTTATGACAATTTTATTATAGGTAGATGAAGTGATAGTCAAATGTGATACCTTTTTCCAGAGAATTAAATTAATTTTTTTGGACTTGTAGTAACTTTTATTTAATTCAATTCTCAATTCGCTTTAATACTCCTTACGCGATCTGTTTATTTCCCCTGTAAGTTCGTGTAAGTTATATCGTTGCCATTGATGTCATTTAGTAGTTCACTTTCTACCGCTAGAGGTCACGCATAGTATCAATTTCTTACAGTGACTCTATAGAGACAACGTGCTGTTACGATGGTGTTATTTTCTATTGTAGCTGAAAGATCCGCCATATTTTTGCCAAATACATAGGATTGGTAGAAACTCAGCTGGAAACCAAGGTGATGAATTTATCTTGCTGGACACAATTGTAACCATAGCAAAAATCTACTAATTTGGGTAAAGGAATCAGCTCAATGATAAATTGCCGACATGGAGCATTATGGCAACACTGTCCTTATACAGTCACTCTACATAGAGTGAGTTTATACGAGAGGCATTTTGAGGTGATTTTATTACCAATCCTTTGAGTCTACTAACATTTTTTCTAAGGTACTCCCAGGTACTAACAAAATTTTGACACGAACTAATGATAATTTTTCCAGAGCAAGTCCAGCATCCACTATTACGAAAAGTTCCGTCAAGACCAATTTTTATTTATTTAAGAAAAGCAGCCTTAACCGCCTCCACAATTCCAATGAATCAATTAACATTAACACCTGAAATAATCCTGGGCACGAATAGGCACGATTAAACACTCAATAGATCATTTACAAACAAAATAAAATTTATTCCTCACTGACGATGAACTAATCAAGTTGAAATAAAAAGAGGCGCTCAGGGCCTATAGACAAATGTCACACAGCAAGCGATCGATTAAAACAATTAAATAAAGAAAATCTTAATTACCTTAAAGTGGTTGTAGATTCTTACATCCGGTGAAAATTGCGCTTGCTGGAACTGATGCACAAACTCACTTCGGAACTTCACTTTATTGATTGCACTGGAATCTCGATTTAGACGACACTAGGTCCTTGTAATTACAGATGTAAAATTGGCTCTTTCATGGTAGAAAAACTCCTTTAGCTTCCAAAATGTTATTTTACCTGGCCCAGTGACTTTGTGCTTCTGACTATAGATCTACTCCAGTAGGAAATCCGATTCTGAAAGAGCGAATACAATTCAAATCTCAATTTCAGAGGCGTTTGGAGTACTTCCCCATCAAGGATTTATTACTTTTTAAAATGGTTTTCGCGAAATAAAAGTGTTGGATCTAAATTCCTGAGGGGTATTCTATATCTCCCAGAACCCCCGACGCTACGTTCATCCCCAAAAGAATTTAGAACTCTCACCACGTCAATTCTAAGGACATATGAAGTACTCCCAGACTATTGACGTGCCCACCCATGATCTACTACACACGAAAAATGTAAGTTTGGATCTCCATTTTCCCTGAGGTGTTATTCCATACCCCTCAGATCCTCTGGTGCTACGTCCTTTCCCATCAAAATTTAAAACTCTCACTTCCGGTAAAAAAATTTTTAAAAAAGTGACCAGCAAAACATCAATTCTGGGGGCGTATGGGGTACTAGCAGACCCCGGACGTGCCCACCCATAAAAGTTGAAAGTTGGGATCTCCATTTTCCCGGGGGGCATGGGGGGTATTCCATACCCCCCAGAGCCTCCGATGGTACGTTCTCACCATTGCAAAAAAACATATAAAGAAGGGACAACCAAAACGTCAATTCTAAGGGCGTATGGAGTACCCCAGACCCCCACACTCCTGACGAGCCCACCACTCATAATATATTACATTCGAAAAATGAAATTATGGCTCATCATTTTCAATGGGAAGTATGCCATACCTCACCTACACTGGAAAATGAAGGTTTGGATCTCCATAGCGCCCCCGGCTGCTCGGTGCTACGTTCTTCCCCATAAAAACCAAAATCTCAATTCTAGGGACGTATGGAGTACTAACGTGCTCACCCAGGCTCTATTATACACGAAAAATGAAGGTTTGGATCTCCATTTTCCCTTGGGAGTATTCCATACCCCTACCCCCTCTTCCCCCACTCCGCCCCAAGTGCTATGTTCTTCTTCATCGAAATTGAAAACCTACACCACTGGCAAAACGTGTTTAAAGAAAGAACATCAATTTTAGGGGCGTATGAAGTACTCTCAGATCCCTATGATCCCTTAACTAGCAAAATGACAGTATGCCTCACCACTTTTCCTCCTTTAGCTGGTACTGGGGAACTTCTTAGTAAACGTAAAACTAATCTTTGCATTTCTTTATATCGTATTTGCGTTTTGTATGCAGCATTTTTTTGTGAGTATAATATGTGGAAATTAGCGATTCGTTTGATGTATGTACTGACTTGTTGTTTGTAACTGACACTTTCCCCATGAATGAAACAGTCACAGGGGTGGTAAACACTGTAATTCTTTGAGCTACGACGCCTAATTCCGTGATTGTCTTCGACATTTAACTGTTGGCTCCAAACCCCGAACGAGGGGCGAATTACCTATCTTGGGGGCAAGATTATGCTAATCAAAACTCTTCGGTGTAGAATCTATGTGCGATATATGAGTTACGATTCGTTAATTTCCACATATTTTTGCCGTTACTTAAATTTGCCTAGAAGGCCATGTAATTTTCCAAGCAGGAGTCACATCATGTACCCTTCACTTATTTTTAGGTATCTGCTTATGTGTCCTATTGTTCCCAAAATTTGCTTTTAACCCTAAGTGTAACTAACATATGCATTTACTATCTTTGTTAACCACTGCTTAAACTTGATAATTTTGCAAATTATATTGTTAACTAACTTTCGGACTGTATTAATTTAACTGCAAGGTTTTTCTCCGTCGTACTCTTTTTACCCTTAGCAGTTACTTTTGCGAGAGTACGACATCTTTTGGTTTTCCTTGCTTTGCTTACATTAATGTACATCAATTAAATTTCCGGGCTTTCACAATCTTAAGAATAACGGATCATTATTAAACAAACTTTTCCCAATTTTAGTGTTTTATTTTACGTTCCTTCCCTAGTGTACTTCAGGTCATAGCGTTGTTTACAACTAATGTAAGGGGGCCCTGTCTTAGACGTTTTATCACGTGCCACTTTTCAAATTTAAGCGGGGTCTTGTTTTATTTTGGAGGGAATCATCATTCGGGTGGCCATTTTTAAACGTTGCCGGGTTAACTTGTAGTGTAAAGTTAGCGTAAAACATTGGGTCTAAGTTCACTACACGTTCTGTTATAGAGTAGCGAATTTTCTCGAACGACATCAAGGCGCCATCAAGTAGGTAAAGAATTAGTTACCGGTGATAAGGAATGCAAATGGATTTGACTCATACCTTATGACATGCCGATTCGAAACTTGTGTTATACAGTTAATGTAAAATAAGTAATAAATAATTTTGTATAGATAAATCAAGTAAATAAATTTACGGTACAATAGAAAATAGCAGAGAAGCAGGAATCTCAACTAAAAAAAAACGCAATATCAATTAAGAGAGTCACTTTGATTTACCAATTTATAAAATGAAGTGTTCACTTGGAGTTTTTTTTATTATTAAATTTACGACAACGTACACCTCCCTTGATTGAAGAGATTAACGCAAAATTTGCATTCTAATGGATTTTGTGTACCGCCACACGGTACTCGCATTTTATAAAACTTTTAATTATACATAAACTCCAACATGGCTAATCAATAAAAATGTAGGAGGTCCGCTTTAATCTAAATTCGTATAAAATTGTACGCAATTGTCGTAAAAGTGACCCGAAATTCAATTGGAAGGGTAAAGAAGGCTCGACAAACAATCGACTCATAAATCTATTTATTTTGAACAATGAACTACGAGCACTTTACTTTTCAGGCACGCTTTAAGAATATTTTATTTGAATTCCTTTGTTCGTAAAGAAGCGTTCGGCTTACAAAAATAGCGGGAGAAGGAAGGACGGTTCCAAGAGGGGAGCATTTAAGCCTATCAGGTGGGTTCTTATGTTAGTTCGCGCGTGAATTAGAAGTTTATTTTCAATTTACCTGCGTTAATGTCGTTTTTTAATTCACCCCCTCTGACTCCTAAGTCTTTCTCGAGCAATCAGGCAAGCTCTTAGTTTGTGACGGCCCATTTCAACTGAAAAAATGACAAAAGCATCGAAACTTTTTGCGAAGAGTTTTCGTGCACCTCTGGGGGTTTAAATAATAAATGCTCGTATTATGCATCGCAACATATATACATCGGTGGGATTCAAACTTCTGCTGAAATAATGTATCGTGTAGGATTTCGACGATCATATTTTACAATGATTTAAGGCACCCCATCATCTCTGACATCAGAACTGATCATATTTCACCCTGAAGTTTTTTTCCCGATTTACACCTCCTATTGCTTGACATAACCTACAAACATCACGCTGGTTCGACCCTTTTCCATTTTTGCCTCACGCAATATTGTTACACGATATCTCAGTTCGCTGGGTTATCGCATTATTTAGGAAACTGTTCTTCAATCACTACAAAATTATGCAAGATTTAGGTTTAGTTTAATAGCAGCTTTAATCACGTAGTCTTTAAAAATAACTAAACCGAATAGCAGACCACAGTACAACTGAGACCGACTCCTACCCGGTATATAACAGCATTTTGCTTGCAATGCCCGTGCCCCGTGAAAATAGCAGGAAATAAACTCACCAGTTCGTTATGCGATTCGCTATTTATGTTATGCAAGAATTGAACCAACGAAATTTTTGAGAATGGCGTCACCATTAAACCAATACCAGATCCGCATTTTTGTTTACACTGCAATGTTCGTCTCGGCTAAATGGAACCGCCGCATTAGTCAGATTCGCTGTTGGCTTGGGAACGACCCAACGATTCTAGATACCTACGTGTATCGTTAATAACTTGACACGCTCCTACTATACATCCAAAACGGTGTACATGTAATTTTACTCATATAAAATTTAAAAAACAAGTTAAGTGCAGAGCAGGCTCCCGTTACAGAATGGGCCCTTTTTTCTGTTTACTTAAAAAATTAAATCGTCGCACTTCTGCCTAGACCCCGATAGCAAATAAAAACAGAAATCGAAATCTCATTATTTATATTGTTGTGTAAACAGCGTCACGCAGACGTTATTCTGGTTTCAACACCTTCGATAAGGTTAGGCCACCCTGTAGATTAAATATTTCCATTTTTAAACTAAATCTGGTGGATTTTTTACAAATAAAACACAAGTGTGACCGTTTCGTTTGAATTTGTTGTTTTATAATGAAATGGACTGTAATTCTAATCTTTTGCACTTACCCTTTTGTTGTAGTTTCTTCGGAAAACGACTTATTCTCACAACGGACTGAATGCAAGTGACAGTTATCTACTCGGCCCCCGGCAGATTACAAAATTCTATCGGAAAAATAAAATAGTCATTATTACGCTTTGAAAACCAAACATTTGTATTGTATTTATATTTGTATTCTTCAATTTAGATAATTTCGTGTACTTTATAAAAGTTACATCTGGTCGTTTGCGATAAGAAGTTTTATTTAATTAATCAGTTAATGACGTGATTAATTTTAATTTAATTGCACATGTGGTTCTGATAAGAAGATACAGATTTTTTAGTGCATTTTTTAAGAATTAAAAAAAATGTGCTACTGTTTGCGTTTTGTCCGTCCTAGGCAACGTATAGCTTGAAGGTGTGCCAGGGGGCCATCAAATTTCGCTGTCTTAAAGGGGGGCCCCACCATGAATTATTTTCTGAGATACTAAAGTAAAACGTGCCTAACTTTTACATACGACAACCAATTGGTCTCAGATGTTGTCTTTAGTGGTACCAGTGGTAAAAAGTGGGGGGGGGGGGGGGGGAGAAAGGGGGGGAGAAAGGGGGGGGGTAAACACACGTCCTACCCTTCATGGTATTCTAATGAAATAAATTGGTTTGTACAAACTGAAACTTTCCCGTGCGACTTTTTTTCGAGATCAGTGGGAGACGGAGCCTGAGAGGGGGGAGGGGAGGGGTTAGAAATTAATTTGATCTTTCATGGTATTCTAATTAAAGGTCTCAACGAAAGGAACCGTTTTCTACTACTGCCCTTCTTTCTGTCCTCTTATGAAAGTACGGGGTGGAGAGGGAGAGGAGGGGGAGTTGAACTAGTTTTATCCTTCATGTTACTCTAATGAAAGGTCTCAACGAAAGGAATTAATTTATACCAACCATAGTCCTCCTCCTCGACCTCTTGTCGTAATCGGGTATATTCCATTATATCTTCAGAACGGATTGCCGGCAGAGGGTACTCACAAAGCGCGATTGGAAGGTCTGCAAGAAATATACCTATTAGTGATGTCAAAATATCTCGAAATCGGTTTGTCGAAGGAAAGTACTCTCAAAGGCAAAATCTGCAGAATGGAGTATCGGATGATTTTGAATGTATGCCAGGCGGTCTTCAAATGTTTGTGTGTAAAGAGCCACCTCCCCTTATAACCCAACAATTTACAAAGCTATTTCTGTTTAAAAAAATGCACTTTATATGCACAAGAGTTGTGCACACTTGTTATGAAGTGTACGCGTTCTGTTGAAGCTGGCGTTATTCAAGTCTAATGTGATTGGCGATTTATGTAAAAATTCTTAAAGAAGAAGATTATTTTATGATGGAAGTGGTGTATCCTTTAAATACGCGACATACGTTTAAACGGAGCTTTTTTGGTGAGCACTTTTGAGTGCGTGATATTTGTCTCGCGTTTATTTTAGGCAGTCGGCCCTGTTTGTTTAGGTGGAGACGTAATTAATCGTTATTATAATAAAGGTTTATTTACCCCTGCTTCCAAGCTTTACATCTCTTCTTGGCACCTTCTTCTCCCCTCCTTGAAATCTCAAAACCTCCCGCGCGACTTGTCCAAGTTTTCTTCACATCCCTTTCGTAAATGTTTAAAGAATTTTTCATAGGCTTTGCATACACTTTGACGCATTCTTTAAGCTTCCTTCGCGTTTCCCCCAAGGACTTTTGCACGCCTGTTTCAAGTCTTCATACCTTCATCGAATTTTATTCGCCCCACATCCAAGCCTTCTGGTCTTCCTTATGCATCCTTCCGATCTCCCGCTTCCTCCTCGGCGTCTTCACATCTGCTACAAGTTCTCTTCGCACCTGCTTTCAATCTTCCACACTCATTCTCCGGGGGGTTCCTCACTCCTCCTTTGAACCTTCACCACGCTACCTTAAAACCTTTGTCTAGCTTCCTTGGACATCCTTTTACCTCATTTCGAGCCGTCTTTACGCTACCATTGAGCTTCCTTCACGTCGCCTTCGAGCCTTCATCACAGCACATCCCAACTCTCTTCACATCTTCTGCCACTGCCTCCAATCTTTCTTTGCGCCTTCTTCAAACTTTCTTCGCTCCCACGTTAAAGTTTCGGCACAAAGCCTTTGTATCCCCTCTCCTTTAAGGATCTACTTCAAGTGTTTTTCGCGCTTGCTTCCAACCCTTTACCGTGCTTCCCCCACGCCTTCCTCACTTCTTCTTCCAGCCGACTACCTTTAAACCTTATTCACATCTCTTCCAAAGTGTTCACGGCTTCTTGTTTAATCCATCTTCATGCTTCCTTTGAACCTTCTTCACGTGTTTTTTTCACTTCCTACGACACTTCTTCACACCTCCTTGTTCCCCCCTATGATTTCCTTTCGAACTTCCGTCTCGCTTCCTTAGACTCTTCTCCAAGTCTAATCACCAATTCGTATACTCATATAAATAAACTTTCGTGTCTACATCCCCCAGACCCCACGGCGCTACGTTTGATTGCGTTTTACCGAAAACTGGAATAAGCGACGGTTTTAGGTGAGAATGCACCTCCCAGTAAAACGAAAAGGAAGGATCCTTCCCCTACAATCATCATTATCACCACGAGAATAAGGTCTTCGTGTGATTTGGGGGGGGGGAATACACCCCCCCCCCCCGGTGCTATGTTTGACTAAAAATTAAATAGTTCTCAAATTCTGACTATAAAATGCCCGGTTATTATGGTTCAAGTGGTACATCAAAAAAACTTGAAATTTAAGTTTACGAGAAAGCTTCAATGTGTAAGTTTGAAGAGAGTTATACAAGAAATCAGATTTAAGATAACAGCAATTTTCATGCTTTAATAAAACTTCTCTATGTTAAATCGCATGGTAAATATGTAAAATAAACTAATTAACAAAGTTGGCGTTACACCGTTGATGGCAACACAACGATTTAAGATCAATTTAAGTTGTTCAACAACGTTAACGTTAATTACATCCAGTTATAAATGGAATACCAGAGCAAGTCAGAAATCACCCTTTAAATTTTTTTTAATTAAAGAGAAATTAACTGGGACGAAAACAATGACTAATATCCCAAAGTTGTCAATTACATCCATCACTATATTTTAATAAGTCAATGTAGGTACTTGATTCACATCTTATTATCTCCGAATCGAAAATTGTGAATGGCTCGACAATTTTCCAAATTGAAGTGAACCAAGTTTTAATGCTAATAATCCTTCGTCAATTTAAATAATTAATATCAATAGCGTAAAAGTTCAAAGTTTGTTATTCAATATGCTCGAGGACTCGCTGACGAGGGGTTGAGTTTTGAATAGAAATCTCTAAAAGTTAAATTGCTCATTCAAATATTAAATGAAGTTTTACATTGTTCTTAACTAAATTCTTCTTTATGCAAATGCAGACCGGTTGGAGCACGTCAAACCCTTATCAAACAAATAAATTCGAGTTTTAACAAATTGAGTTGAAAAACGTCCGGTTGATATATTGAAAATTTTTCCTCTATCACTACATACAGTCCAATGATACTTGAATATCACAAAAAGAATGCGGGGATACTGAAGTATGGAGTGCTTTGTATTGCATCACTCGAGAACGTCCTCAATTTAAGTGCGCCAGATCCTCCTTTCATCCATTTTCGAAAATGCAAGCCTGATTTGAACTCGAAATCGATACGGGAGGAAATGCCTTTTGGTTAACTGTATCTACTAGACTTTAATGAAGTTGCCAAACGTGATCTGATTTATCCCGCCATATGATATGTGATCTGAAGACGATAGAGCCTTAATACGATTGACCTCGTAAACATAAACGTACGCTTAACGACTTCCAAAGGTATTCCGCCTTCACCGGTTGCTTACTAATGCGCTGAAAAATTCAAATGCCGGAAAGCGCCTTTGCTATCAAATTTCTTTGATGTTGAGAGCGGCTTGAATGTGTTTAGTATACCCCAAGCGTTCGCAAAGATTTCTAAATTTAGAAGATGTAATTATGAGGAAGCTTCATGGTGTGTTAAAATGAGATTTTACAGACGCTTTTAATAACGCATGAACGAGCGGAGCTTGCTGAAAGTGCTCGCGATCTTTCGAAAGAATCGTAACAGATTTTCTGAAATTACAGAGAAGCAGAATTAATGACGAAAAGTAAAAACTAGGTACAAATCGCACAATATCCTTTAAAAGACGCCTTCTGAATATGACAACTTTCGAATGAACGGCCGGTGAATTAACAAGATACGAAGAATCGCATATGATTTTCAGCTCATATTCGAAAACCAGACTTTTGATCCGGCTCATATTCAATAGCACTGATCCTTGAACTCCTACAAATCGAATGGGGAAAATTTGACATCGCTGTCTCTTTTCGTTCTCGAGTTAGACGGGGAACAGACCCCCCCCCCCCCCTTCAAGCCCCGTAACCTAGCCCGTAACTCACTGATCTCGAAAAAGAGTCGCACGGGAAAGTTATAGTTTATACAAACCAATTTATTTCGATGAGACCTTTCATTAGAATACCATGAAGGGTTGTGTTCCCCCCACCCCTCCCCATTTTCTAAAATTTAACTTGGTACCACTAAAGGCATGCTTATGCAAAATGTGAGACCAACTGGTTGTAAAAGTTATTATGCATCTGCATCTCAGGAAATAATTCGTGGGGATGGGGGGGGGGGGGGGGCTTTTAGACAGCGAAATTTATTTTATTTTATTTTGCCTTTATTTTTAAGTGGGCGGGGTTTCAGCCGAGGCTTTAATGGCCGTCTGCCACACCTTCAAGGTATAGGCCACCTACTGCAACAAATTCCAGGACTCTAGGACCATTCCCCTACAAGTAGTTCAAAACGGCAAAAGTGGGTCCGGGCGGGCGGACGGACCAGTGGCGCACCCATAGGGGGGGGGTTTGGGGTTAACCCCCCCCCCCCCCCCCCCCCCGAAATTAAGCACTGATAGATTTTTTAAAAATAATCTTTTCCTACAATCGTTTATGAATTAATCATTCCCGCACGCAAATTTCGTGCGCAAAGTGATCAATTCGCGCACTATAATTTGCATGTTTAATCCATAGCAACCATAATCCATAGCAACCATGTAACTGTGTAATCTTTTGTTTATTAAAAATATAATTTATGTTAACATTTTGGATTTACTAATTTCAATAACCCCCACCGAATTTTTTTTCTGGGTGCGCCACTGAGACGGACGGACGGACGGACAAAACGCAAACAATAGCACATTTTTTTAATTCTTACAAAATGCGCTAAAAATCATCGTGTAACGCATAACATTTTCAAAGTCTTTAATTGTGAACCCTATATTTACAAAACGCTCCTAGCTACACTCACCATTTGTAAATTGCACTAACTAACTTCACACTACAAGAACAGGGAAATAAAGTCACCTCGGCAACGTTTAAAATTAGCCACACCCTTCAAAACTAAACAAGATCCAGCTTACATCTGAGGCAGGGCCCCCTTACGTTAGTTGTAAACAACGCTATGACCTGAAGCACAGTAGGGAAGGAACGTAAAGTAAAACACTGAAATTGTGAACAGTTTGTTTAATAATGATCGTTATTATTATTAAGCCTGTGAAAGCCCGGAAGTGTTATTGATGTACACTCATGTAAGCAAAGCAGGCAACGCCAAAAAGTGCCGTACTCTCGCACAAATAATTGCCAAGGGCAAAAAGAGTACGACGGAGAAATAATACAGTCCAAAAGTTGGTTAACAAAATAATTTGTACAATTATGAAGTTTAAGGAGTGGTTAACAAAGATATTAAGTCCATATAGACCAAGTTGGTTACACTCAAGGTTAAAAACAAATTTTGGGAACAATGGGTCGGGTAAGCAGGTACCTAAATTCTAAGAAAAGGGTGAAGGGTCAGGAAGTGACCCATCTTTGGTGCAAAAAGGTCCTTTTGTTAGGAGCAAGCTGGAAAATTACATGGCCTTGTAATCAACTAACGGCAAGATATGTGGAAATTAGCGAATCGCAACTCATTTATCGCACATAGATTCTAAACCAACGAGTTTTCATTATCACACTCTTGCTCCCAAGATAGATAGCTCGGCCTTCGTTTCCCGGGGTTTCGAGCATACACACACTCCATTAGAATGCAAATTTTAAGTTAATCTCTTCAATCAAGAGAGGTGTCCGTTGTCGTAAATTTAATTTAAAAAAACTTCAAGTGAACACTTCATTTTATAAATTGGTAAATCAAAGTGACTCTCTTAATTAAAATTGCGCTTTTTTTGAGTTGAGATTTAGATAGAAAACTGGTTAGAGAAACAGCTTATCCGAAATTTAGCAGAAAATTCAATTATGGTTATGGATAACGCAATTGTGATCATAAATTCGCTTGAATTGGTTTAATGTTTAACATTGATGATTGCTGAAGCACAAGGAATATTGATCTCTTGTACTCCGTGGACTGGATCAACTGTCTTCTAGTTAAGGGACTAAAGTACTACTTTTTATCCCGGAAGGAGAAACACGCCACCATATTTTATACTTATTATACCGTTTTCCATATCTTTTTGAATTGGGAATTTTCCCATAGGTTGTTCTGCAAAGCTTTAAACGATCATTTCTGCGCCGTTAGTTTTGAACGAGAATTTTTGCTTAAATGACAATGACATTTATTATTTTACGGTCACAATTTGACATGACAAGGTATATTGATCCAACAATCAATTTTTTAGCTCCAATATGGCGGATTATGATAAGTTGTCGCCACGGTCCTTATAAAGTCACTGTAACCTTTTCCAGGTCAACTTCCGGACCTCCTGTTGTTCTAACTATTGTCAAAAGCTTGGTATCTAGGGGGGGGGGGGGGAGCTGAGGACCATCCTGGTTTATTACTAATCCGCGGATTCCTTTTGAGTTAATTAAAAACCCATTCTAATTTTATTTTTCCCTTTAACTAAAACTTTGTTAATTGGTTCAATTACATTGTAACATTGAGTAATAATAATAATGATAGGTAGTCAAATACCCGTTTCATTTTTTTTCATATTACTAAATACTAATAAATAATAAACAATAAGGATACTCACCTATTGTTTGAACATTAATTGCATTATCTACTTATTATAATTTATTTAGGCGTTAATTATCCTTCACATTGTTAAAGGAGTTCAACTAACACAAGCAACCGCGATAAGTGTCCGTCGTCAACTGGAGGTGTCACACTGACCGTCAACTTCAGTAATGACCCATTGACGTGCGGAGCCAGTCAACATAGGCGTGCTAATTTAAATTTATTTTTCCATTATTCTTTTGTATTGAAGAATAATGTATGTATTAATCGGTCCCCGCTTTCAAGTGGTTTTACTTCTGAACCCTGCTGCGACTGGAGCTACCCAACCAGCACTTGGAACTCTCAATTTTCTAAAACCCCCTCCTTTTATTATTTAGATTTACAGTAGTGGCTAAATTAGCTACACCGCCCCCGTAATGCCTTCAATTTCGACACCTTATTAAAAATTTATAATCCACCGATGGCAATCATAGAGTAATATTTTATCAATTGGTTCAACGTGGTTGCCGGCGCGTCCTTCAACTTCCAATAACCGGTTAAGAACCGAAAAAAATATGTGTTTCGGTTCTCAATACTTTTCCATTTCTGAAGGAATAACGGTTTCGGTTCGGTTTTCGGTCCAGAAAAAAATACCGGTTTCGGTCCGGTCCGTGTCCCTGTCCAGGATTTCATTTAGTTGTTGGTATTGCAGGTTTGGGTTCGAGAAAGTGCCGTGCAAACGTATTAATCGCCTACCACATTCTCTATTTTCGAGATCTCCAGTACCTCTTCTATCTACTGACTTGTAAACCATTCATCCTTAGTTATTACACCTGTTTTAGGGTATTTTCCATATTGCATTTTTTCTGTATTGGATACCGTTCCATTTGAGATGAATAGTTTGTCAGAGAGACCGTCAGAGAAAGCTCAAGTTCTGTGCCCACTTCGGAAAGGTTTACACAGAATGTAACAGGTGGTCGCTTAGCCCTAGGCTTAGCCGTTTTAAAAAATTTGGTTTTAAATTTGGTCGACATAGGGAAATTTCCACAGGTACCGCTTTATAGCGAACATGAACAAAAGTGTCTGGCGTATTGTGGAAAACGAGCGCTGTTGTCACTATCTCTTCGAACCTAAAAGTTTTCTTCCGTTCTGTTTGGCTCTTATGTGCACAGTGAAGGTACCTGGGTACCTACATATCTTTTAATGGGAAAAACATTATTTTTTCAATTGATGCGACAAAATTGTTTATAATAATAGACTCAAGGGGACGTTGGTTGGTTGCATGGAGAGGTTAGTTAGGTGCTAAGTGTAGGTGGACCTTTACCAACTCGCCGTTGTCTTTTCGGATAAAGTACGCGTTCGTCCCAGCTATTGCTAATACCGCAAATGGCCCATTCAATTTTCTGTCACATTCTTGAGACTGGGCCTTGGTAGGTCCGAAGTTGGTGTATCTTGAACGACGTAGCGGTGTTAGTTGAGATGTATTGTTCGTTTTCCCTCATTTCAGCTTTCTCCTTGATCGATGGCGGTTGGAGTAGCGTCTTTTGCGTGCCATTCTCTTGACCTGGAAAGCTCGAAACGCGTGGTTGGGCGTCGTCACGGTAGCGGCGTTTCTTCTTGTACGGGGGGTTATACTTTATCCCCTTGGGGTCCTTCCCTTCTAGGTGGATGCATAGCCCCTTCTTGATCTATTGATTATGTCTCTCCATCGGCTTGGTCTGTGGGTGGAAGATGGGGGTGGTCCAGTGGTAGCATCCTCAGTGGGTGAGTGCTAAGTGACGTAGGTGAACTGGGGTCTGTTGTACGATACTATGGGTCTGGGAAATCCGTAACGTATATACGTCTGTTACGACAAGGATGAACCTGTTGCAGGTGTTCGCCGCGGTGTACGGTCCTATAAGGTCCACGGACCTGATCTCCCATAGGCAACTTGACGTTGTCGGGCGGGGACTTCTTGTAACGGTCTTCGTTTGGTGTTACCCAACGGTTCCTCACGTATTCCCACGCAATTTTCCCTATCTTTGCCCAGTAGTAGTATATGGTTAAGGCACGTTCTGCTTCCCCTGCTTCTGGATGGCTCGCTGTGGGAGCGTTTCGGTAGGCTTCGAGTACCGTTGGTTGAATATTATTGGGGACCACCAGCAGCTTGGATCCTGTACCATGTTTGTACCAAAATGACGGCGTTCTCGTGTGCTCTCTGGCATTCAACGACCTGGTCTGAGCTTGGCCGGTATCGATTGATGGCGCACACCACGGCTAAGAACTCGTTGACGTGGTAGCGTTTCTAAGCGTTGTTAAGTTGACACTGGCGTAGCTGACGATCTTCCTTCTTTCAGGGCGGGTTTTCTGGTAGAGTGCAACCGCGTCGGTCCGCAGGACGAATGGGACGGAGAAGAATGGCAGGCTGAGATATCTCGAAACGGCATTTGTCGATGGACGGGCAGAGTTGGTGGAGTTGTAGACAGGAGGACGAGGTATAGGTGTCCGAGGTGCTCTTCCCGGGAGTCGGAGTAGACGATTATGTCATCCAGGTACACCGTGACAAACTCTAGTAAATATCCAGTGCCGTCCGAAGAGCATTACTCGGTTGGAAGAGTACCGGGTAATTTCAGAATTTAAGAGGGGTTTGAAAACTAATTTTATTACTGAGCTAGCCGTGGGTAAATTAAAAGTTAATTACCATATTAAAATTTTTGCCAGTGCCGTAGGGGTGCAATTTTATTTTATACAAGTGAGGCCTGCGACCTTCGTAAATGTACAGTCCGTTACAAGATCACTATTGACTGTCATATTCAGAGCCGGATCCACTAATTTTGCGCCTATGGGCCCCTTGAAATCCTCCCCCTTGCCTCAACCAATTAAAGTCATTTATACCCCAACCAAAATTATGTTAATACGATTTTCTTTCTCCTAATTTGCTCAGATTGATTTAATTAATAGTAAAAACATTTTTTATATTAATTATGAGAGCTATAAAGTGTTATTCAAACAAAGTATAATATCATATCTGTTGTTTGAATTACAAACAAATAACTGTTTAATTTGTAGAGAAATTTACTCGTTTTTGATTAATATTTCCGCATCATTACATCAACTGAATCGTGTTTCAAAGAATTCAGAGACTCTAACGGGTACGTGACGTTGTTAAGGCCCCAAGGTACGATCATGAAATTGATAAAAATGGACTAGAGCAGGCATGTCAAACACGCGGCCCCCCGTTCTTAAACCTGCGGCCCATCACGATTTTTGTAAATTATAAAATTTAATTGTACCGTGTGTCCTATTTTGGTTGAGACTGCAGTGTATCTCTGCTGTTTTTAAAGATAGACTTGCGGTTTTGTGAAACGTACAATACCACAAAGAGAACCAATCTAGCTGCGTTAGTTTCTGAGATACAAGGTGAAAACGAGGTTTGGCCCGAAGTTGGTATTTAGTAAATGCAACACTCTGTATATCTTAACGTCAATTTCTTATCATTCCTTTTACTGATTACATTGATGTATCACAACCTATTTTTTTTTAATTTTAGCGATGAAACAATACAAACCTTATTTTTTACTTCTTTAAATAGTAGACCATGGATTCATGGAGATTTTGTTTTGTTTATTGTCTCCATTGTAACTAGGTACAGCAGTCGATGCCGATCAACAAAAATGGCTGACTCATGAAAAAGAATGCAACAAAATTTATGTTAACATACAATACAATGTGTTGCATTTAAAAAATATCACATTTGTGTTAAATCTCAGAAACTGTTGTCCAAATTTTTTTTACTACGTTACTGGGTTCTACGTAAAAATACCTAAAATAGGCAGTTTTTACCTTTTTTCTATCTTACATGGGTAGACAGATATGACATCACAAAAAGTCCAATTTTTCATATTCACCCTATATCTCAGACCTCAGAAACAAACGTAGTTGGATTGATTCTGTTTGTGGTATTGTTTCACAAGAAAGTGGCACAGGGTCGCGAAAACAAGTCTCTTATCTTTAAAAACAGCTGAAATACACTGCAGTCTTAACCAACATAGGACACACGGTACATTTTCTTAAGTGCGTACTAATGATTTTGATTATTTGCATTTTTTTGTTTTTTGTATTATTTTGTATACTTTTTTGTTAATAATAAAAAATCAAAATTTTTTTATGTGGACTTCTTATGACGTGGCCCGCTGCTATAAGTGGAAACTTTATAATGGCCCTTGATGATAAATGAGTTTGACATGCCTGGGCTAGAGAGTACCCTAATTAGGCGTTTTCAAAAACCAAAATTTGCGAATAAAGCCCCAAATTTTTCATAATCTTAATACAAAGTTCACACAATTTCCAACTTCAATTTCTTAAGAGGTTATATGTTATTTTTACACGATGGTACTGTAGAATTATTTCCCAAATTTGTTTTTTGCCGTTACTATAAATTTTCCGCAATGGGCCCGGCCCCACAAGGCCCCATGGTAAATCCGGCTCTGGTCATATTCATGTTTGTCTTCTCTGCGGCCATACTAAATATTATTGAATAAAAACACTATTGAATTATTCAATTATAAAATCAACTTGTTTGGCTACTTTGAGAAACTTAGTCAGTTACTTGACTATCTCCTTTAAAAGGTCAGATACTAGCCCACACTTCTGATCAATGAACCAATGCTTCTTCCAACTCCTTGTGTTATTCCGGCGTCTCGTGCTGTTTTTGTAGCTCTTCTGGCTAGATTTTCGTGCTGCTATGTTTATAGTCCCAGTTTGTTTTAACGCTACATTTTACTGGTACCAAAAACATTCAAAACTAACTCACCCTCTGCCTGGAGTGCGTTTATTAATTCTCTATATCTTTGCTCTAACTCATAATTTTCGATAACCGTTTCTCGGTTTAATTGGTGTTAATTAAATTTAGACAATTATTATTGTTGGCCGCCAACCGCTCGAAATCATTAGATGCCGTGCTGTTTTGTTTGATATATACTGGTCACGTCATATTCCATAAAAAATCTTAGGGATATGGTCGGCAGAAAAGGCAAACAAGTTCCCCAACAAGATCAACAAAGGTCGTTTAAATCTGGGATTAATATTTCATACAAAGTAAATACCTTCCTCTTGTACGCAAAATTCTTCTAGACATAGCTCAAAAATTCCAAAGTAAAATAAGAGAATAAGATTTACCATAATACCTTACTGAAAGTAAGGGTTTAAATAAAGCTACCCTGAGGGATATTGCGGTTTAATATAACTGGGCTTTACAAGATTGCGGCGACGTCATCCAACTTGTCATTCTAAATGAAAAGCCGAGACGCCCACTCGTTTTCATTAATGTTACATTTTGATTTGTTAATTTCTGTCTTGCCGAGAGGTCGGGACACGATAAACAAAATAATGAAGAGTGTTTGCTTTGAAAACTGCTCTTGCTCTCATTATCCCGGGGGCTGTTATTTTATCTCCAAGTTTTCTTTCCCAATATTGTTACTCGAAAGTACTATAATGTTTATTTTCCTTTTGATCATTCCCAAATAAAGTTATTGAAAATATTTACTTGTGCTGCTATTTGCAATTCCGATAAATCTAAATTCGAACAAGGGCCTAGACTACTACATCTTCTAGGGTATTATATAAACGGTTTTGAATTATTCATAGGCAAGAACTTCATGTTTATGGAATATTAATAGACCACTGGGAAAGGGTCGAGGTTTAGAATAAAAGAGTTACATTTTATTCAATTCTGAAGTAGGTACGACGGCGACATTTTAAAATTTCCCCAGAAAAACTGCATAAACGCCAACAGTGAAATTTACATAAAGGTCCGCCATTCTCGAGCATATAACTTGCTTCGATTTTATTACGTTTCCTTTTTGGCACATATTTCGACATTTTGCAGCGCGTCTCATTTCAAAGTTACACGTGGCTGTTACTAATTGAACGACAACAAACTTCACAAAATCCATTAAGGAGATGCATGCGATGTTTGTTTTTAATTAATTTTGTAATTTTTGTAACACTGTTAAAGGCGCGCTTATCTCGACTCTGTTTGCACGGTGAAATTGTAACACATAGGTAATATCTTTGGGGAGGCAATTGACTTAAGAAAGAGGAAAGCGGCCACTTTTTCCAAATGTTGATGTTAGCCGCATCACTAATAAAGAATATTCGCGATGAAAAATGAAATTTTTTGATTATTATGTTAATATAACCTGAATATATTAGAGAAAAGGACTGCCTCGCTAAACATAGATATGTAGAATTGAGGCACTTAGGATGTAGGTACATGACCATTTTGCGTGCA
>NW_022170738.1:32773957-32802052 GCF_008802855.1 Photinus pyralis | reverse complement strand
AGATTAACTAGTAGTCAATAATGAACTGTCACGCTGTCACTTTTAGAAAACACAACCCGAAATTATCGCCCATATGACGTTTAGACAAGTTCTCATAAAACGAATAATTGCCACCATCGCCAATTTCCAGAGAATACATACCTAAAATCATATCACCATTTTGAAAAATTCGAACGGAAAACTTATCTTTGAAAAATCTCATGACAGAACAAATACGGCCGTTTGACTTGTACTTCACTACTTGATTACATGTTAAATTAATAGACAACATTCTGTCCAACCGTTACTCTACTTATCTACTATAATATGTTAATTTAGAGGATTCAAGTGCTAGTAGCTGAAACAAAAATAGATATTATACACAGGTAGAGAAAGTCTCTATTGCCGTTCGCCTTACACCCTCGCGCAGCCCTCGAGCATGATATTTTGGTGCTCAGGCAATAATAGTGGACTTCTCTACCATTATTATAATGTACTATTATTTTCATTTTGCCTTTATGTTATTAAGTGGGCGGGGTTTCAGCCGAGGGCTTAATGGCCGTCTCCCACACCTTCAACGGTACTAGCCACCTACTGCAAACAAATCCAGGACCTCTAGGAACCCATTTTCCCCTCACAAGTAGTTCCAAAATACCAATAACAGTAACCTAGTACACACTGATGTGATTACGTTGAAGGAAGTTGACCAGGGCACAGTCCTAAAAGCTATGAAAGAATTGAAATCTAAAAAATCAATGGGTCCTGATCTCATTCCACAGTATTTTTTCAAAGGACACTCAGAACTGTTGAGTAAACCACTGTGTATCATAATTAACAAATGCCTTAAGTCCAATTCCTTTCCTGATGTATGGAAGACCACCAAGGTAACGCATATATTTAAGAAAGGGAATAGAAATTCCGCGTGTAATTATAGGCCGATTTCTATACTTTCAACACCTGCGAAAATTTTTGAAATTGTCTTGAGAAAAGAGGTTTTCTCACATACGTTGCGACATATCTCCGATAGCCAACATGGATTCATCTCGGGTAGATCTACTGTCACCAACTTGGTCAACTTCACGCAATTTGTTTCCAGCAGTATGAACCAAGGTATTAGCGTTGACACCATCTTCACGGATCTGGCGAAGGCCTTTGATAGATGTGACCATTCTATCATTATATCTAAGTTAAAATATTATGGCTTATCTTTGGATTTGCTACACCTCTTCAAATCCTATTTTACAAATCGGAGTCAATACGTGTGGTTCCAGGGATTTACATCTAGGCAGTATATCGCCACGTCGGGAGTCCCACAGGGCTCTGTGTTGGGTCCCGTTATCTTCAATCTATTAATAAATGATGTCGTTAACGTGGTAAAGAATTCCAATATTCTGTTATATGCAGATGATTTAAAGTTATTTAAAGCCATTGCTGACGTAAATGATTGTCGAGAGCTACAAAATGATTTAGATGCTGTAAATGTTTGGTTGGAGCATAATAAATTGTCTTTCAACGTTTCCAAATGCTCAGTTCTTACCTTCACAAAAAAGATAGCTCCTATAACGTATGAATATTCCATGAACGGGGAAGAGCTACGACGCATTTTGGAAATAAAGGACTTAGGTGTAATACTGGACCACAGGTTAACTTTCTCTGCACACGTTGAAAACAGTGTAGGCAAAGCATACCGAAACTTAGGATTTATCTTAAGGCAAGCTGCCAACTTTTCTAAAGAACACACTTTAAAGTCTTTATTTTCTGCAATTGTTAGACCACACTTGGATTATGCATGTATTGTCTGGAAGCCTCAATCCTTCACCCATAGGAACAGCCTAGAAAAGGTACAAAAGAAGTTTCTTAGGTATCTCAACTTTAAACGTAGCGGACAATACTCATATCTCATACCTTACGCTGAACTGCTGTCATCCTTTAATATGGAATGTGTTAAAAAGAGGCATGAACTTTCCCAATTGAATTATTTGCACAAGTTACTCCATGGGAATATTGCTAACCCCGAAAATCTGGCGCAAATTAATTTTCATGTTTCACCTTTTCTTCGTCGTACCCATACACTGTTTTATATACCTTACTTACGCACAAACTTACTTATTTTTTCGCCATTGATAGATATGCAGCGACTATACAATCAAATCTGTACCTTGTCTGGCAAGGTTGACATTTTTCGTTATAATCTCTCAACGTTTATATCACATTGTAAGTCACTTCTTTAAACATAAAACTTCATTGCGTCTTACCATGCCCATACCTCCATGCACTTCTTCGTCATTTATGCTATTCTTACACACACATTCACAAACTTGTACTAAATTTTTACAATTATTTTTGTTTATTTAATATTAAATTGAGTTAGAATATTTATTCTCTGTTTTTCATATACTTGTTCTGTTTACTTATATTCACTTCATGTTTGTTCGTCTTAATGTTATTGTTTAAACTGCTTTACTGTAATTGGGTACATGTAACCTGTTGTAAAGCATGTAAATAAATAAATAATAAAATAAACACATTAAAATACTATCGAAAAAAAAAAAAAAAAAAAAAAAAAAAAAAAAAAAAGATAAAAACGGCAAAAGTGGTCGGCGGCGACGTACCAAGGCCCACCCATAGGGGGGGGTTTCGGAGTTAAACCCCCCCCCCCCCCCGAAATTAAGCACTGATAGATTTTTTAAAAATAATCTTTTCCTACAATCGTTTATGAATTAATCATTCCCGCACGCAAATTTCGTGCGCAAAGTGATCAATTCGCGCACTATAATTTGCATGTTTAATCCATAGCAACCATAATCCATAGCAACCATGTAACTGTGTAATCTTTTGTTTATTAAAAATATAATTTATGTTAACATTTTGGATTTACTAATTTCAATAACCCCCACCGAATTTTTTTTCTGGGTGCGCCACTGAGACGGACGGACGGACGGACAAAACGCAAACAATAGCACATTTTTTTAATTCTTACAAAATGCGCTAAAAATCATCGTGTAACGCATAACATTTTCAAAGTCTTTAATTGTGAACCCTATATTTACAAAACGCTCCTAGCTACACTCACCATTTGTAAATTGCACTAACTAACTTCACACTACAAGAACAGGGAAATAAAGTCACCTCGGCAACGTTTAAAATTAGCCACACCCTTCAAAACTAAACAAGATCCAGCTTACATCTGAGGCAGGGCCCCCTTACGTTAGTTGTAAACAACGCTATGACCTGAAGCACAGTAGGGAAGGAACGTAAAGTAAAACACTGAAATTGTGAACAGTTTGTTTAATAATGATCGTTATTATTATTAAGCCTGTGAAAGCCCGGAAGTGTTATTGATGTACACTCATGTAAGCAAAGCAGGCAACGCCAAAAAGTGCCGTACTCTCGCACAAATAATTGCCAAGGGCAAAAAGAGTACGACGGAGAAATAATACAGTCCAAAAGTTGGTTAACAAAATAATTTGTACAATTATGAAGTTTAAGGAGTGGTTAACAAAGATATTAAGTCCATATAGACCAAGTTGGTTACACTCAAGGTTAAAAACAAATTTTGGGAACAATGGGTCGGGTAAGCAGGTACCTAAATTCTAAGAAAAGGGTGAAGGGTCAGGAAGTGACCCATCTTTGGTGCAAAAAGGTCCTTTTGTTAGGAGCAAGCTGGAAAATTACATGGCCTTGTAATCAACTAACGGCAAGATATGTGGAAATTAGCGAATCGCAACTCATTTATCGCACATAGATTCTAAACCAACGAGTTTTCATTATCACACTCTTGCTCCCAAGATAGATAGCTCGGCCTTCGTTTCCCGGGGTTTCGAGCATACACACACTCCATTAGAATGCAAATTTTAAGTTAATCTCTTCAATCAAGAGAGGTGTCCGTTGTCGTAAATTTAATTTAAAAAAACTTCAAGTGAACACTTCATTTTATAAATTGGTAAATCAAAGTGACTCTCTTAATTAAAATTGCGCTTTTTTTGAGTTGAGATTTAGATAGAAAACTGGTTAGAGAAACAGCTTATCCGAAATTTAGCAGAAAATTCAATTATGGTTATGGATAACGCAATTGTGATCATAAATTCGCTTGAATTGGTTTAATGTTTAACATTGATGATTGCTGAAGCACAAGGAATATTGATCTCTTGTACTCCGTGGACTGGATCAACTGTCTTCTAGTTAAGGGACTAAAGTACTACTTTTTATCCCGGAAGGAGAAACACGCCACCATATTTTATACTTATTATACCGTTTTCCATATCTTTTTGAATTGGGAATTTTCCCATAGGTTGTTCTGCAAAGCTTTAAACGATCATTTCTGCGCCGTTAGTTTTGAACGAGAATTTTTGCTTAAATGACAATGACATTTATTATTTTACGGTCACAATTTGACATGACAAGGTATATTGATCCAACAATCAATTTTTTAGCTCCAATATGGCGGATTATGATAAGTTGTCGCCACGGTCCTTATAAAGTCACTGTAACCTTTTCCAGGTCAACTTCCGGACCTCCTGTTGTTCTAACTATTGTCAAAAGCTTGGTATCTAGGGGGGGGGGGAGCTGAGGACCATCCTGGTTTATTACTAATCCGCGGATTCCTTTTGAGTTAATTAAAAACCCATTCTAATTTTATTTTTCCCTTTAACTAAAACTTTGTTAATTGGTTCAATTACATTGTAACATTGAGTAATAATAATAATGATAGGTAGTCAAATACCCGTTTCATTTTTTTTCATATTACTAAATACTAATAAATAATAAACAATAAGGATACTCACCTATTGTTTGAACATTAATTGCATTATCTACTTATTATAATTTATTTAGGCGTTAATTATCCTTCACATTGTTAAAGGAGTTCAACTAACACAAGCAACCGCGATAAGTGTCCGTCGTCAACTGGAGGTGTCACACTGACCGTCAACTTCAGTAATGACCCATTGACGTGCGGAGCCAGTCAACATAGGCGTGCTAATTTAAATTTATTTTTCCATTATTCTTTTGTATTGAAGAATAATGTATGTATTAATCGGTCCCCGCTTTCAAGTGGTTTTACTTCTGAACCCTGCTGCGACTGGAGCTACCCAACCAGCACTTGGAACTCTCAATTTTCTAAAACCCCCTCCTTTTATTATTTAGATTTACAGTAGTGGCTAAATTAGCTACACCGCCCCCGTAATGCCTTCAATTTCGACACCTTATTAAAAATTTATAATCCACCGATGGCAATCATAGAGTAATATTTTATCAATTGGTTCAACGTGGTTGCCGGCGCGTCCTTCAACTTCCAATAACCGGTTAAGAACCGAAAAAAATATGTGTTTCGGTTCTCAATACTTTTCCATTTCTGAAGGAATAACGGTTTCGGTTCGGTTTTCGGTCCAGAAAAAAATACCGGTTTCGGTCCGGTCCGTGTCCCTGTCCAGGATTTCATTTAGTTGTTGGTATTGCAGGTTTGGGTTCGAGAAAGTGCCGTGCAAACGTATTAATCGCCTACCACATTCTCTATTTTCGAGATCTCCAGTACCTCTTCTATCTACTGACTTGTAAACCATTCATCCTTAGTTATTACACCTGTTTTAGGGTATTTTCCATATTGCATTTTTTCTGTATTGGATACCGTTCCATTTGAGATGAATAGTTTGTCAGAGAGACCGTCAGAGAAAGCTCAAGTTCTGTGCCCACTTCGGAAAGGTTTACACAGAATGTAACAGGTGGTCGCTTAGCCCTAGGCTTAGCCGTTTTAAAAAATTTGGTTTTAAATTTGGTCGACATAGGGAAATTTCCACAGGTACCGCTTTATAGCGAACATGAACAAAAGTGTCTGGCGTATTGTGGAAAACGAGCGCTGTTGTCACTATCTCTTCGAACCTAAAAGTTTTCTTCCGTTCTGTTTGGCTCTTATGTGCACAGTGAAGGTACCTGGGTACCTACATATCTTTTAATGGGAAAAACATTATTTTTTCAATTGATGCGACAAAATTGTTTATAATAATAGACTCAAGGGGACGTTGGTTGGTTGCATGGAGAGGTTAGTTAGGTGCTAAGTGTAGGTGGACCTTTACCAACTCGCCGTTGTCTTTTCGGATAAAGTACGCGTTCGTCCCAGCTATTGCTAATACCGCAAATGGCCCATTCAATTTTCTGTCACATTCTTGAGACTGGGCCTTGGTAGGTCCGAAGTTGGTGTATCTTGAACGACGTAGCGGTGTTAGTTGAGATGTATTGTTCGTTTTCCCTCATTTCAGCTTTCTCCTTGATCGATGGCGGTTGGAGTAGCGTCTTTTGCGTGCCATTCTCTTGACCTGGAAAGCTCGAAACGCGTGGTTGGGCGTCGTCACGGTAGCGGCGTTTCTTCTTGTACGGGGGGTTATACTTTATCCCCTTGGGGTCCTTCCCTTCTAGGTGGATGCATAGCCCCTTCTTGATCTATTGATTATGTCTCTCCATCGGCTTGGTCTGTGGGTGGAAGATGGGGGTGGTCCAGTGGTAGCATCCTCAGTGGGTGAGTGCTAAGTGACGTAGGTGAACTGGGGTCTGTTGTACGATACTATGGGTCTGGGAAATCCGTAACGTATATACGTCTGTTACGACAAGGATGAACCTGTTGCAGGTGTTCGCCGCGGTGTACGGTCCTATAAGGTCCACGGACCTGATCTCCCATAGGCAACTTGACGTTGTCGGGCGGGGACTTCTTGTAACGGTCTTCGTTTGGTGTTACCCAACAGTTCCTCACGTATTCCCACGCAATTTTCCCTATCTTTGCCCAGTAGTAGTATATGGTTAAGGCACGTTCTGCTTCCCCTGCTTCTGGATGGCTCGCTGTGGGAGCGTTTCGGTAGGCTTCGAGTACCGTTGGTTGAATATTATTGGGGACCACCAGCAGCTTGGATCCTGTACCATGTTTGTACCAAAATGACGGCGTTCTCGTGTGCTCTCTGGCATTCAACGACCTGGTCTGAGCTTGGCCGGTATCGATTGATGGCGCACACCACGGCTAAGAACTCGTTGACGTGGTAGCGTTTCTAAGCGTTGTTAAGTTGACACTGGCGTAGCTGACGATCTTCCTTCTTTCAGGGCGGGTTTTCTGGTAGAGTGCAACCGCGTCGGTCCGCAGGACGAATGGGACGGAGAAGAATGGCAGGCTGAGATATCTCGAAACGGCATTTGTCGATGGACGGGCAGAGTTGGTGGAGTTGTAGACAGGAGGACGAGGTATAGGTGTCCGAGGTGCTCTTCCCGGGAGTCGGAGTAGACGATTATGTCATCCAGGTACACCGTGACAAACTCTAGTAAATATCCAGTGCCGTCCGAAGAGCATTACTCGGTTGGAAGAGTACCGGGTAATTTCAGAATTTAAGAGGGGTTTGAAAACTAATTTTATTACTGAGCTAGCCGTGGGTAAATTAAAAGTTAATTACCATATTAAAATTTTTGCCAGTGCCGTAGGGGTGCAATTTTATTTTATACAAGTGAGGCCTGCGACCTTCGTAAATGTACAGTCCGTTACAAGATCACTATTGACTGTCATATTCAGAGCCGGATCCACTAATTTTGCGCCTATGGGCCCCTTGAAATCCTCCCCCTTGCCTCAACCAATTAAAGTCATTTATACCCCAACCAAAATTATGTTAATACGATTTTCTTTCTCCTAATTTGCTCAGATTGATTTAATTAATAGTAAAAACATTTTTTATATTAATTATGAGAGCTATAAAGTGTTATTCAAACAAAGTATAATATCATATCTGTTGTTTGAATTACAAACAAATAACTGTTTAATTTGTAGAGAAATTTACTCGTTTTTGATTAATATTTCCGCATCATTACATCAACTGAATCGTGTTTCAAAGAATTCAGAGACTCTAACGGGTACGTGACGTTGTTAAGGCCCCAAGGTACGATCATGAAATTGATAAAAATGGACTAGAGCAGGCATGTCAAACACGCGGCCCCCCGTTCTTAAACCTGCGGCCCATCACGATTTTTGTAAATTATAAAATTTAATTGTACCGTGTGTCCTATTTTGGTTGAGACTGCAGTGTATCTCTGCTGTTTTTAAAGATAGACTTGCGGTTTTGTGAAACGTACAATACCACAAAGAGAACCAATCTAGCTGCGTTAGTTTCTGAGATACAAGGTGAAAACGAGGTTTGGCCCGAAGTTGGTATTTAGTAAATGCAACACTCTGTATATCTTAACGTCAATTTCTTATCATTCCTTTTACTGATTACATTGATGTATCACAACCTATTTTTTTTTAATTTTAGCGATGAAACAATACAAACCTTATTTTTTACTTCTTTAAATAGTAGACCATGGATTCATGGAGATTTTGTTTTGTTTATTGTCTCCATTGTAACTAGGTACAGCAGTCGATGCCGATCAACAAAAATGGCTGACTCATGAAAAAGAATGCAACAAAATTGATGTTAACATACAATACAATGTGTTGCATTTAAAAAAATATCACATTTGTGTTAAATCTCAGAAACTGTTGTCCAAATTTTTTTTACTACGTTACTGGGTTCTACGTAAAAATACCTAAAATAGGCAGTTTTTACCTTTTTTCTATCTTACATGGGTAGACAGATATGACATCACAAAAAGTCCAATTTTTCATATTCACCCTATATCTCAGACCTCAGAAACAAACGTAGTTGGATTGATTCTGTTTGTGGTATTGTTTCACAAGAAAGTGGCACAGGGTCGCGAAAACAAGTCTCTTATCTTTAAAAACAGCTGAAATACACTGCAGTCTTAACCAACATAGGACACACGGTACATTTTCTTAAGTGCGTACTAATGATTTTGATTATTTGCATTTTTTTGTTTTTTGTATTATTTTGTATACTTTTTTGTTAATAATAAAAAATCAAAATTTTTTTATGTGGACTTCTTATGACGTGGCCCGCTGCTATAAGTGGAAACTTTATAATGGCCCTTGATGATAAATGAGTTTGACATGCCTGGGCTAGAGAGTACCCTAATTAGGCGTTTTCAAAAACCAAAATTTGCGAATAAAGCCCCAAATTTTTCATAATCTTAATACAAAGTTCACACAATTTCCAACTTCAATTTCTTAAGAGGTTATATGTTATTTTTACACGATGGTACTGTAGAATTATTTCCCAAATTTGTTTTTTGCCGTTACTATAAATTTTCCGCAATGGGCCCGGCCCCACAAGGCCCCATGGTAAATCCGGCTCTGGTCATATTCATGTTTGTCTTCTCTGCGGCCATACTAAATATTATTGAATAAAAACACTATTGAATTATTCAATTATAAAATCAACTTGTTTGGCTACTTTGAGAAACTTAGTCAGTTACTTGACTATCTCCTTTAAAAGGTCAGATACTAGCCCACACTTCTGATCAATGAACCAATGCTTCTTCCAACTCCTTGTGTTATTCCGGCGTCTCGTGCTGTTTTTGTAGCTCTTCTGGCTAGATTTTCGTGCTGCTATGTTTATAGTCCCAGTTTGTTTTAACGCTACATTTTACTGGTACCAAAAACATTCAAAACTAACTCACCCTCTGCCTGGAGTGCGTTTATTAATTCTCTATATCTTTGCTCTAACTCATAATTTTCGATAACCGTTTCTCGGTTTAATTGGTGTTAATTAAATTTAGACAATTATTATTGTTGGCCGCCAACCGCTCGAAATCATTAGATGCCGTGCTGTTTTGTTTGATATATACTGGTCACGTCATATTCCATAAAAAATCTTAGGGATATGGTCGGCAGAAAAGGCAAACAAGTTCCCCAACAAGATCAACAAAGGTCGTTTAAATCTGGGATTAATATTTCATACAAAGTAAATACCTTCCTCTTGTACGCAAAATTCTTCTAGACATAGCTCAAAAATTCCAAAGTAAAATAAGAGAATAAGATTTACCATAATACCTTACTGAAAGTAAGGGTTTAAATAAAGCTACCCTGAGGGATATTGCGGTTTAATATAACTGGGCTTTACAAGATTGCGGCGACGTCATCCAACTTGTCATTCTAAATGAAAAGCCGAGACGCCCACTCGTTTTCATTAATGTTACATTTTGATTTGTTAATTTCTGTCTTGCCGAGAGGTCGGGACACGATAAACAAAATAATGAAGAGTGTTTGCTTTGAAAACTGCTCTTGCTCTCATTATCCCGGGGGCTGTTATTTTATCTCCAAGTTTTCTTTCCCAATATTGTTACTCGAAAGTACTATAATGTTTATTTTCCTTTTGATCATTCCCAAATAAAGTTATTGAAAATATTTACTTGTGCTGCTATTTGCAATTCCGATAAATCTAAATTCGAACAAGGGCCTAGACTACTACATCTTCTAGGGTATTATATAAACGGTTTTGAATTATTCATAGGCAAGAACTTCATGTTTATGGAATATTAATAGACCACTGGGAAAGGGTCGAGGTTTAGAATAAAAGAGTTACATTTTATTCAATTCTGAAGTAGGTACGACGGCGACATTTTAAAATTTCCCCAGAAAAACTGCATAAACGCCAACAGTGAAATTTACATAAAGGTCCGCCATTCTCGAGCATATAACTTGCTTCGATTTTATTACGTTTCCTTTTTGGCACATATTTCGACATTTTGCAGCGCGTCTCATTTCAAAGTTACACGTGGCTGTTACTAATTGAACGACAACAAACTTCACAAAATCCATTAAGGAGATGCATGCGATGTTTGTTTTTAATTAATTTTGTAATTTTTGTAACACTGTTAAAGGCGCGCTTATCTCGACTCTGTTTGCACGGTGAAATTGTAACACATAGGTAATATCTTTGGGGAGGCAATTGACTTAAGAAAGAGGAAAGCGGCCACTTTTTCCAAATGTTGATGTTAGCCGCATCACTAATAAAGAATATTCGCGATGAAAAATGAAATTTTTTGATTATTATGTTAATATAACCTGAATATATTAGAGAAAAGGACTGCCTCGCTAAACATAGATATGTAGAATTGAGGCACTTAGGATGTAGGTACATGACCATTTTGCGTGCATTATCGCGGAACCGCCCACGAGAGATGTAATTCGGCCATTGATGATGGTACAGTGAATGGTTATTCCATTCGATTATTAAGTAATTTAATATTGCTCGGAAGTTACAAAAAGAGATGCAATACCGAAAAATTACTGGCAGTAGTTGTCGAAGGTTATACAGGGTATTCTTTCAAAATAAGACAAGACAAAAAGTTGCGGCTGTATGGAGTGATCTTCCTATAAATAAGGAGCAAACTCAAACATTGGGTCTAATTTTATGGGAGCTTAGTGTTCCAACTTTAATTTTCTCTTGCTGCAGGTGATATATTTCATGTATTTGTGCCCCCTATGCCGGGGTTTTTGTCCCGTAGAAGGTTTCCCTGGTATGGTCTTGTTGTGCGCGTAATATATTTATTTGTTCTTGTCATTTCTTACGCACAAAAATTCTGTCTTTTATTTAATTCCCTTCCCGATTATATCTCACATCTCAACATGTACAAGAACCGATTACACAACGTAGGAGTTCATTCGTGCCACCCATATCGAGCCGACTGCCTTCCAAATTCAAAAGTTCCGCGAAACGTCCATTGTTTTGACTTGAAAGGTAGGTGGCTCTGCTCGTCTAAGTATAGGGTAAGTCAACGTTTTCAGTGTCGGCTTGATAGACCCCTAGGACCATTACAGAATTAAAATTACTTATAAGCAGATACTTACTCATATTTTTTTGTTTCAGTGCCGTGAAGCCACTAAATGAGTTTCTCGCTGATTGATCGTACAACAATATATCGCTGAAGTTACCTCTCGCCAGCCAATAAAACTAGATCGTCACTCAAATGAATGAATCTAGTGGAAGGGCAACAGTAGAAAAACGCTATAAGAAGACAATTGAAAGATGATCATGTAACAGGAATGCGAGGGAAGAGCAACAAAAAGAAAGAGTGCGGGATACAGGCGAAAAAAGGCCCACCAAAGAAGCGTAAAGGGATGAAAAAATAAGATGATAAGATGAGGAATGCAATACGGTGACCGGAAGAGAGAAAGACGACAAGATAACTTCAAGAGAACACAAGGAGCAGGCAAGATCGAGGTAAAAAAGACGAAATAGGAGAAGAAATTTATAAGATGGCAATAACAAGAAGGCAAGAAGATAAGAAAAAAACGCAAAACGAATCAAAAAACGCAAGAATAAGGCAAGAAAGAAGAATGTAAAATCCAATAAATAAAAACAAGGCAAGAACAAGAGGTTAGAGAAAAGCTAGCAAAAAAAAGTATACATGACAAAAACGCAAGAAGAACCATACAACACTCAAAATAGAAAATATGACTTCAAGCAAAAGCCAAAAATGAGAGAGGTATGAAAGGACAAGAAGATGCAGAAGGGAAACAAATAAAACCATATAAAAATACAAAAGAAAGGCGAAGAGACAATACGAGAAAAGCAAAAGTGCACGAAAAAAGAATAAGTTGTAGTGTATGCACAGGACAAGACAAATCAGGCGAAAAGACCAAAACAAAGCGAGAGCTTGAGAAGGGAAAGGTAAGAAGGTGCGCACAATATGACAAAGAAAAAAATGGCAAGACAATGGAAACAAAGAAGAGGCCCAATAAGAAAAATGCAAGTACAAGATATAAGTAACAGGAAAACGGAAACAATGCTAAGAACATGGTCATCAAGCGAAGGGGCTAAAATACAACGACAAAATAACCTCACAGGTGAACCGACTTGAAGAAACGAGACAAGCAAATAATAATGTTACAAGGAGAAGACAGAAAAGTAAGAAGAAATCAGATAGTGGCCAATTGAAGAAAAGACTAAAGGAAGTCAGTAAATAGAAGGTAAAAGAAAAAACGGGAAAAAAACATGTACTAAAAAAATGAAAATAAAAAAGCGAAAAGATGCAAAACGAAGAAAATAAGAAAGCGGGCAAAGCATAACAAGAAAAAATCCAGAACAAGACGGGAAATCTAAAAGAATGTTATTACGGTATAAGAGGAAGCAGTCAAAAAGAAGGCTAAGATGTCATGTGACAACAAAAAGACCAATGATCCAAAATGCCAAAATGTAACTCCACAATATTGCAAGAAGAATAGAGGAAAGCAGGAAGGAGGCGAGTAGAAGAAATAAAATAAAGAAAACGAAAAAAAGAAAACATCAAAAGACACAACCTTAAATTTTACATTTTGAGCCCTATTTCCATGTTGAAATGCAATTTTGTACAGGAACTTTCGATTTTATGTTAATTTTGAATCTTCTTTCTTGAGCCTATACATTAAATCGAGAACCTTAGACTGGAAATTTGAATAGGTATTTAATTTTTAAGTATATATAATATTGTACCTCACATCCTTAACGTTGAATTGGTAAACTAACGTTGGAACTGATAATGGAACCTATTATCCTCATGTATTAGGAGCAGAAACGCCTCCACGTAGTATGTTGGAATTGAAAATGGAACGTTTCACAGTATTTCTATTACGAGCTCACTACCTCGCGATCTAGATTTTCCCAATACAAAAGTTCAGAAAAGTGTAAGAGAGACTGAAGTGTCCCAACTCTATTAAAAAACCTCCTCGCTTACTTATTGCGATTTCCTCTCCTCTCTAAGTATTAACAGAAACTCCTTCCCATTTAATAAAATTGGAAATGAAAAAAGAACCCTTCACAGTTATACCTTGTATTTTATGAGCGAAACACTTCCTCGCATTTTATACTCTCCTAATACACCTCGTGTCTTATTATGTTCTGCTGGTATCCAGACAAATATACAAAATCTTCCCGGATCTAGATATTAAGACCAAAAATACCTCCTAGCACCAAACTTTCCTGATACAAACTCCTCCAAAAACGATGTGTTCCTCCTAAAATTGGAAAAAGGCTTCTTTGTTTTGCTCTTCGGATGTACGTACCTATTCAAAGAGCAGAAACATCTCGACGCACACTAAAATTAAAATTGAAAGTAAAACCTTTCACATTGATACTCTGGTTTATGAGAAAAAATACTTTGTCAAACGAACGTTGTTATCAAAAGTGTAAACAAACATAATCCCTTGAACTACTCTCCTGAGTAGAGAAACATACCTCATGCTTATTATGTTTTTCTGGTAACGAGAAAAATTAGAACATTGTTCTGAGAGATATTGTAAGTATTTGAAGCAGAACCACCTCCTTGACCCCACACAACAGTTCAAAGATTCCTCATGGGGTTATAAAGTATCTCGTGGGTTCCTTGTAAGTTTACAAAATTGTTTGGGGGATACTGTATAGGTATATGAGGAGCAAACACACCTATTCTCCTGATACAACCGTTCTTGAAACTGTAAGAGAAAATGAAGTGTTTCTGAGATTGGAAAAAGACTCCTGGTTTATTAATTATCAAAACGGACAGATATTTTATTTGTTAGGGACAAAAAACCTCTTCGCGCATTTTCTTCTCCTGGTACAAAAGTGAAATATTCCTCTTAAAGCTACGGATAATGCTTGTACTAACCCCTCCTTGAATATACTCTTAATACTTAATTACAAAACGAAGATAAAGTGTTTACACACTCTTCTTGAGGCTAAAAAACTAGGTGATTATGTTCTCCTGGTAGCCAGAGAAAATTTACAACATTTTTACGGCAAATTCAGTATTAGATTTTTCCGAAAGTATACAACGCGAACTTCTAGCTTTTTCTTCCAGCACCAATATTACTGAACGGTCAAGTCAATATCAACGCCTAATGGATAAGAGTATAGCAAAATCTAAGATATAGAATTAATATACAATACAAACAAAGAATGGAAATGCACCAGTGCAGTTTAGGTCAGTGACCATGGCAATTTCTTGCGACATATCGCTGAGCCGCTCACTTAGAGTGTAATAAATAATTTAGGAGCTCTAAATCCGTCAGCTACATTGGTAATAACTTATGAATGAGCGAAAGACTCGTATTTTACGGTTTAAATATTTCATTTTACACGTGAAATGATGATCCAAGCGATACAAATACGCACACAGCAATTAGAAAGGTTTCATTTCCTCCGCCCTAAGGTATCCGAAAAATAGTAATCCTCCTCTCTAAAAGATTACATTTGAAAGTTACATGACGTCAACAATAAAATTTCGACAAGGGACGAGCCCTTCTAAATTATACATTTCATTTCGGAACTCGCTTTCTTTTCCAAGTGTGTTTCAAAGGCTTTCGAGTAAAGCATATTTTAATTTTCCGCCCTATGGGCACGTTTTAAAGTACAGTGCATATGGGCTCCTGTGAATATGTAAAATGCCGAAATGCGATTTAATTAAATCCGACTACACAATTTCGAGATTCTATTTACGATTGCTTCTCGATTACTCCCACGCGCAGCGAGTGAGAACACCGAAATTTTGTTGCGTAAATTTAATTTGTGATTAATAATAGAAGCTTGAGATTAACCCTAATCTGTCTTTGTATGGCATGTAAGAGAAGACAGCTTTATGTAAACGAATACCCTACAAATTAAAATTAGTCTTGTGGTACCGATGTCTCAGAACATGCGTTCGCTTTCTACCGTGAAGAGATAACGCGCTACTTTTCAGCATCATTTTCAAAGTTGTTTGCGAAAGCCAACTACGATTTACTCTTCAAAAGTAACGTTAAAGACCCCATACACGGTACGATCGATCTGTCCGATCCAATCCGAATCGATAGTGTATGTCAAGATCGTTAACGATTTACTTCATCGAATGGGATATCGGACATCGCAACAAAAACGCATGCAATCGTGAATATCGTAACGATCAATCGGCAGTGTATGGCTCATTGCGATCAACGATTCGACAGGGTACGTATGACGTATTAAATTATTTAATCACGATGGTTCGATTGTAAGCGATCGATTCCGTAATTTCAAACAGTTCCAAGATTGGGCTACTAGATCAAAAGTTACAGCCCTTTGAATTCTCTTTCGCAATTGGTTTCTAGTCTATAACTTTTGATTGAGATGTCTGATCGAAAAAGTACGAATTGTTTTGGATTCTACGCCCCAAAATTAATAAGAACAAGTGTTTTCCCGAGAAATTTTGGTGTACTCGATTTTTGGTAAAAAAGGAAGGTTATACACTGCCTTTTTTTGAGGCCCCAAAAAAAAATTGTCTCAGATCGACCGGAAAAAAACATTTTCTTATAGAATATGGCCTGTAGATTTCATAATTTCAAACAGTTCCAAGATTGGGCTACTAGATCAAAAGTTAAAGCCCTTTGAATTTTCTTTCGAAATTGGTTTTTAGTCCATAACTTTTGATTGAGAAATCTAATCGAAAAAGTACGATTCGATTTGGATTCTACGCACCAAAATTAATAAGAAAAAGTGTTTTCCCGAGAAGGGGGAGGAGTGACGATGGAGTGAAAGAGGTGCGAAAAATCTCCAAGAAGACCCGAAGGAAGCGTGAAGAAAGACAAAAGGAGGACCGAATTTGCTATATTATTGCTTCATCTATAAATAATTGAATTTACCACACGTACATGAACCATTTGACTGTTACTATTAAGAGCTATTCATAATTAAGCGCAAAAGGAAAAAGGAAAAAGGCCAACACCCCGAGGGATATCGGAGGCGGGCTGCTCAGGTTTTCCTGACCCTCTTCATCCAGAGAACGGCAATGGAAGGATGAGTAAAGTTAAGGATCGGAACGGAGTTAGGATGCTGAGAGCAAAATTACTGTTTCAGCATTCGCCTTGTATATTTCAACATAATGCTAGCATTATGCGACACTACGTAATTACGTCTGAGGAAAACCCTCTGACAAAACCCCAGACTGATCAGTCGGCAGCGGGAATCGAACCCACAACCTCCCGAATAGCAACCACTGCGCCGCAAAAGAAGACACAAGCAGTGGTCTACTATGCAACGATAGTGATTTGTATAGACGTTAACAATGAATGGGCATGAAACGCAGGGTAAGAGTCGAATGGCCTACGATATCTGCATTTATAAAGCATCTTCCGGTTCCTAATAATAAAGCTGTGGCATTGATTGATTACACCAGAAAGACCTACGCATTTCTAAACCCATCGTGACTAGTCCTCGAAGGACCAACATTTACATATGAACTGGAACTAATTTCGTTCAGAAAACGGAGATGATAAATGCCATTGTTTCAGGAACAGTATGTTTCAAAGCGCCCCAACCGATGTACTTCCGTTTTCCGTACATCCCCATCGTCTCTGTCACAGGCGTTCGCATCTGTAACGGTTCCGTAAATAATGGAAGATTAATAACATTCTAAGCTATACCTTCGGCGGTTATAAATTTCGATTCTCTTGCCAGGTTATATTCAAACAGTGCCTCTTTTAAATTGCCAATTGCATGGCATGTGGCCAGGAAATCGAAAATTGTTTCGTTACTAAATGGGGGGGAATTTCAATTTAACTTCGTAACAACAGAAACAACAATTTACGTACAGAAGCTCCCATAATCCAATACAGGAAATTTAATAATTCGTAACACTTCCGCCACGGTACCAGGACTATGTATATCGAAATATCAATATATAATCCTTATAATGTATCGTAGGTACCGAAACTGTAAGCCAAGTCACCGTGAATTTCTATTTAAGCTCGCATTGAAACGTTTCTGATTGCTTCCGGTTTGAACAAACAGTTCGCTCTAGTAAATTTTACGTTCGTATCCTTTGCGCAAATCCCATTAACAATAGGGCTCGAATATGCATTATTTGCATCACCGCGCCCAACGCAGAAAACTCGAACTCGAGATAATTGCATCCGTTGCAATAGGTGAGACTATCTGCATTGTGCGCTAAATTACTCAAACTTTAGAAAATACGCACTCCCGTAACTCGAGACTTCTGCGTAAACAATTCTAGAAGAGGATTAAATTACGGGCACGGGCTCAGAGGGTCGTAAACCTAAACAGTAAACAATAACCGAATCCACCTTGATTCGTATCTTTCTAAAGTTATTGATTAGTATGAATTCATGGGAGTCTGACTGTTGCAACAGGAATTTAATTGAATTATATTTCAATGGATTAGCCACGTAAATTTCAAAGCTTGTCGATGACGAAAAAATTCCGAAGTATTGTTATATTACCTGTTGATAAATGTACACAACAAGGTTGTAGGATATATAGTGCTATTTATTAAGAAGTAGACATAGGGATGTGTATTGTTTTTCCTTATGTCTACTTTTAAATAACAAAATCTCTTCTGAAGGGCGCCTAATTTTAAGCAACCAAAATAACTTCTTAAAGCAAATAAAGATCTGACTGTGATATTGTATTCAAATGTATTCAAATGAAGAAAAAGTTGATATTATCAATTGGTATAGTGCCGGTAACAGTTTTAGGAGCGTAAGGGATTTATTTTCTGTTAAACCAAAGCAACAATAATCAAACTAACTAATATGACAGTAAGATGTTTATTTGTTTTAAAAAGTTACTTTGGATACATAAAATCAGGTACCCTTCAAAAAAGATATTGTCGTTTAAGTAGACATAGAGAAAAAAATACACATAAATCCCTATGTCTACTTCTTAATAAATATCACTGTAGAAGAATTAATTAGAGTTTTGGAAACCCCCAATATAGTTATATAGTTCTTGATGAACTTTAGAAAGGGCTCTGACTATTAGGCCTTCATAAATCAATTTTATAGATACAGGGGGCAAACCTTACGCAGCCCCTCATTGAGAAAAGTGCACTCTTTTTAGAGTTCTGACAAGATCATCAAGCTTTTGAGTCATTAAGCCTCCCGGCCCGGTATCCTGAAAAATCACGTACTCACCGGAGTGGGGTAACGGAATGCACCCCAGCTTAAATGTTGTCTGTTAACAACTGAAGCGGCTTTATTTCTTTTCTGTTTACATTTTATTGACGAGAGACAAAGAGCGAGTTCATGAGTTTGGACTTTCTGTCCGTCTGTGTACAGGGTGAGTCAACGATTGCGCGGAGTAACTTAATGCCTTGAAGATAAGATTTTTCGATAGAGTGCTTTTGTATTATGATATGGTGGAATATTCTCCACATTTTAAAAATATTTGGAATTATACAGGGTGCGCCCACAAAGTAGGGCGCCCAAATGGTACATTTTTTTAAATAGAACCCCCTGTATTTGAATGCATTTTTGAATTCTACGTGTAACTGTACGTCTTTTTTATTATATGGTTAATATCCGAAAAGCTAGTAGTTTTAAAGATAATTGGATTTTTAAGAAAAATTGGGCATTTGCAAGTGTCAGTATATATTGTCAAAATTATTACTTAAATTTTGATTCCAGGTTTTATATCTTATCCTGGGTTAAGTAAAAGTCAAATAAATACATCTACTATGAAACATTAAAAATATAACTTACAGGGTGTTTTTTTTTGGTAGGTCCAAAGTTGCAAAACTTCATATTAAAAATCTCACTTTTTTTAAATGGAACACCCTGTAGATTTTTCTGTCATCATTTAGCTCCTCCAAAAACCTGCAACTTTTGAGAATAATGTCCTATACCTATCTCTGATTGTTTTCGAAATATCTTGGTTTTCCTGGGTTTTATATTCTAATCTTAAGTAAGTTATAAATATGTAACTTACATAATAGTGAGGTGGGGAATGCAAAAAAGGCAATTTTTATCTATCTCGTCCAAAACTAAAATCATATCGATTAATTTATTTTTCAAACAATGTATTTTAAATCCAAAAACTGGAGAATAAGTAAAAACGTTTGACTACAAAGCAAATTTAATTTAACTCCTAATGTCATCCAGTCAGTGATCTTAGTTTCATTTTTTTTTCATATTCACCTCGTTATTATGTAAATCAGAACTTATTTCAGATTAAAATATAAAAGTAGAAAAACCAAGATATTTGTTTATGTTTTTACTATCAAATTTATTCACCATTTTTTATAGACTTAAATGAATTAATAAATATGATTTTAGCTTTGAACAAGATAAAAAGTGCCTTTTTTTGCATGACCACCTCACTATTATTTTTTATTTTTTTTTTTATTTTATTTTATTATCCCTCTCTTGTTTTGGGCCCTCAACAGGCATGCGCCCAATTACAGAGTGACCCGCACAATGCTATTTAGAGGTGCCTCTGCAGAAGGTCTTAAGATGGTCTATACTACTCCTCTATTTACCTTACGAATTAGGAAAACTGCAGGAAAACCTAATTCGGAGTAGCCGGTAGAATGCTCGGAACTGGTCTAAGGTAATTTCCATCTCCGCCACAGATGAAAAATTCACCTCAACCCAGGTTCGAACACCCGACCTCCGGATTTATAACCCAATGCTCTTACCACTGAGCCATAAATTATGTAAATTACATATAACTTATTTAAGATTAGAATATAAAATCCTTCTATAATCTCTTTAGATGAAATTTTCTTCCTCTCTTAAATTTTAAACATTTTTTATTAAAAATCTTTTTCTATGTACTAATAAATCCAGGAAAACCAAGATATTTCGAAACCTATCAGAGATGGGTATAGGACATTATTATCAAGAGTTGAAGGTTTTTGGAGGAGCTAAATGATGACAGATGAATATACAGGGTGTTACGTTTAAAAAAAGTGAGATTTTTAATATGAAGTTTTGTAATTTTGGATCTAGAAAAAACACCCTGTAAGCTATTTTTTTAATGTTTTATAGTAGATGTATTTATTTGACTTTTACTTAACCAAGGATAAGATATAAAACCTGGAATCAAAAAAATTTAAGTAATAATTTTGACAATATACTGACGCTTGCAAATGCCCAATTTTTCTTAACTTGTTTTTCTTGTGATGGAGGTTTGCAAAAAATACAGTGTATGAAACAAACTTAGAAACAATAAATAATTCGACAAAACCACCAATATCACTTCAAAGGGTTCAAAATTCCAATCATGTTTTGGGAATGTGTTTTTTCAAAATAAAGTGACTCTAATTTAGATCGGTCTATTAAATTTAAAGTGTCACTATCCTGTTTGTAGTTTAGTACATAAATACAAAATAACTATAATGACAGCATTATATTCTAAAACGAGGCAAAAACTATGAAAATAGCAATAAATTACGAGAAGCGGCCATAACAACTTCACCGTTCATAAATACCTTTAATATTTGTGTACCAGGAGTTTTACAAAACTTCTGGGCACAGCTTTCAGCCCAAATAGAAATTATTGGCCTTCCAGCTGCACTTTGCACGGACCGACTATAGACTTTTCGTTAACTGATTCTTCGATAAAACAACGAGGTTAGATATCCGTGTGAGTACGAACATTTTTTAACTGTCATTTTAGTATTCTTTTTCTTAAAACTTGTGGTAAAATACAGATCTTTTATTGCTTTGCCTGAACGCTTTGCTTTTCTTCTTTGTAAAATTTGAAATGCATAATTTGTCATTTTTTAAGAGTAACTTGGGTTTGCAATATGGGATTTCGTTCTCTCTTTTCCTCTACCACTCTCTTTAAACCGTCTGCTAGAATTAATTAATTTATCAAAATCAAAAGAAATAACCAAATTAATTCATCTACATCCGCTAAAAGCTGCATAAATAATCGAGCAATGCCTTTTTAGCATTCCCAACGCTATTTGCTAAGGTACGAGGGACACTAGAAAATAAATCTACCTCGGCATGAAACAGGAGACACACGATTCTTTTGATTATTTTATGTTTCAATGAACATTGATGCATTTAGACCATTTTTCGTTTAACGAACTCATACCGTTGGAAAAAATATGTATTCCTTGTCTGCAGAAAAGGCGTCAACGGTAGTTTTTAATCAATCACCCAAGTCAAAACGGCGGCCACGAAGGCGTTTCTTAACATACGATTTCGACATGAGGTATGGTAAATTTGAAATGCACAATTTGTCGTTTCTTAACAGTATAGCTTAGGTTTTGTAATGCGGTATTTTTCTTTCATTTTATTTATTTATTGATCCCTTTGATTTTGCTTTGTTCACACTCATCTCAAAGATTGTAATAATATTGCACTATAAAACCAAGGGCAGACCACAACCTTGATCCACAAACAAGGTTACTCAGCTAAGCAACCGGGAAATCTCCTTCACCAAAACCACGACTCTTTCGTAGGAAAAAAGTCAAGGCCACGATCTTATGACGTCACCACGATCTTAATCCAAAGTCCAAGGCCATTAACTTGGTCCAGAATCCAAGGCCATGGGCCATGCGCTTGGGTCAATCTCCAAGGGGGGATGAATGTCCCACGGGGAGGCTGGTTCCAATATTCCAATTGCAAATCTACGCTATTTTTCTAAAAAGCGACAAATTATGCGTTTCAAATTTGACAAAGAAGAAAAATCAAAGCGTTCAAGCAAAATGAGGAAAAAGTTCTGTACTGACATAACGGTTCCCTAGTTGTCAAAAAAATAATTATTATGATTGGCGCTTTTTAAATGTTCAACAAAGGCAGGTTAGTAGTAGATACTGCATTTGAAAACAAACTTAACAAATAATACGCTAATGGTAATGCGTCGGTGGACTGTCGAATACTAAAGAAATTATAAAGTATTTCTTTAAAATGCAATTAGGAAAGTGATTCCCAAATGCATTCGAACCTGGAAGACTTAATCTTCGGTGGTTCTTATCTTGGTTAAAGTAAAATGGGTTCTTGTCTTAGTTTCGTGTGGTTTGTATCTTGGCTAAAGTAAAATTAAAACCTTCAGTGTTTTTGACTTCACGTGAGTCAATAACAAAAAGAAAAAGGTAAAGAACAACCTTGAAAGGATATCGACTAATCTAATTTAAAAATGTCTTATGTTTTATTCTGTTTTTGTTAATTATTTTATGTTAATTACCTATAACGCGTCGCGGTATTTGTTTTTTTTAAATGTTAGTCTAGCTATCTATATACGGATTTGTGTTATCTATTCGGAATTTAACGTTCTTATCTTACTATACGCGGAGCTATATAAGAGCACGATTATAGAAAAGCAGCATTCCTGTTTAAGCCGCTGCTACTTTTGAAGATGTGACAATTAAATCAAGATGTACATTTTGTACAAAAAGGGATTAGGAGCCATTCGATCATTTCCCGAAGGGCAGACATAGCACATATGCTCTTTGACACTTCCGATGTGGCTCCACGCTCATTTGCCTCCCCTGGAACCCTCGTTAAGAGGGAGTTGTCTCCGTAAATGTTTAACGTTTAGAATATTTGAGGTCCACCGCAGGTACAGGTAAGCACATTTGAATAGGGATTGTGTACCTATTCTTGAACTTCCAAAGGCCATTCGACAGCAACTCATTTTTAATCGCCCGTTATATATGATTGATTTTTTCAGTATTGTAGTTCGCCCTTTTAATGCAAGCTGCAATGAAATTAAATCACATTTCTAATATTTCATAATCTGAGCCTTTTCAGTGCGGGTTGCTCTTATTTCTTCGTGTACTGCTACCTCATTTACGATTTTAATGACTGGACTATCTACTCTCTCGCTTACCCAAAGCGGGATAACTGCTGATTAGGGATAAAATGCGGGGGGGGATAGGTTAAATCCGGGAATCCCCTGATTCCACTCCCACCTCCTACCCACACAAAATCCAGTTTCTCACCTGTTGCCGACAAGTGACTCATAAATTCGGTACTGACCCTGTAAATGCGTTTGAAAGTGTTGCGGCGCCGGTGAGTCTTGGAATATGGCATGATTAGTTCAGATTACATGGGGGGTTTGTTTACTATACAGTCTTCGTTATCGAGGTTGCTACGTAGCATGGGTTCCGCAAGATCAACGCGAAATTTCTCCACGTTGAGTCGATTAATGGCTCAAGTAATCTGATTGGTTGTGTAAAATTAGTTTTATTAATTTATTAAAAAAAAAAAACAGAAAAGTAGTGGATTCGGGGATAATGCACGTGGAACGGTGAGCGAAGTGGGGTCAAACACCTGTTAATTAGCGCAGGGTGGTTTTACAGTCAGGGTGACACTCGAAGATTAGGGTGTCGATCGTTTTTTTTTCGAAGAGAACTTGCACTGATACATTAACGAAGTTAGATGCGTGCAAAATTTCAATCGTGGGTGAATCAAATTCTTGTGATCAGTTCAGGGGTAATTCGCGAAGAAATATTGTTACAAACGAGTGCGCGTGAATTAATCTTTGTGGCACTCAATGCAGAAGGTAGCTTGCGAATTAGAAACTATTACGGTAAATACGAGCAATAGTGGAAGTTAAAATATATTTTTTACGTTGAATCGCAACATACTCAACTGTGTTTGTGGTTCGAATTTTTGATCATAAATTTCGAAGTTACTTAAACTGCAATAAATCCTCAGCATCATGGCAACGCTTGATCATTGTTTAAAGGTTTAAACAATATCTTAACGTATTTCCACTGAGTATATTAATTATAAATGCTAGGAGATTAAATATTATGTTCTTGAAAATTTAATGTTGAGTTGAGTAATAAAATAAATGATTCAAAGGGAACAGGCCCATATGAAAATGTCACATGTTTTTGCTCCAAATTTCAGTAAAGCATGCAAGTCGCCCGGGGCAGCATGAAACACGATTTTGGTCGACTAATTTATTGCGAAGGTATTGTTTGTAGACCTTACGCATTAATCAACATTACAAAGAAATTAACAGTCATTTTTGTTACGTACCTCGGGAATCGTTAATTAAACGCTCTGTCTTCAGTATTTATTCAGACCGTTTGTGTATTTCTTTTACGCGAAAGCAAGACAGATCGCAAACATCTACAAAGTTAACGTTTGAAAATTCTTATAAAAGAAGAGCAAACAAAATTTTAGACTGACGTCCATTTCAAGTTTTAACTTACAGAAGGGAAATTTATTATGGTTGGATTAACTGTAATACGGTATCGTCTAAATAAGTTTCCAGACGTTTCATTTACATTGAAGGGACTCTCAAAGTTGAATGATATGCAACAATCTGTTTAATTACATCTTTTTACCTAACTACGGCTCACTGCTTTACTGCTTTAAAAACTGTTCCATATAGGTATTACTGCATTTAAAGTGAAAATGGAAATTCTCTCCAACGTCTTGCAATTATGATGGATTCAGTTGTTATTTACTGTGTAAAGACAAACAGAGTGCGACTAAGAAAACCGCACCGAGGGGATATTGTATCGAAAATGTTACTGTAACACAAGGAGTGCGTTTGGCTATGCAAATACAAGCGTTACACTTTGGTAGCCCTGCAGGATATAATTTAAACTTACCCCGCGCAATGCCACTCTAAAGTTGAATGAGCAGAATTTCTCTTCAATCTGAAATAACTTTGATGTTCTTATGAAGACTAGGGTTTCAATGTAATCGCTATACAGCTCTTTATGGTAGACTTTACGGAACTGCCCTAAGTGTCGGATAGCTCTACCTCTTGATAAAAGTGGTGAACTATTTAACAAAAGATCCTCGGTCCTGCATAAGTGAAAGCAAATAACTTCCAAACAAGTTACTAACTCTAAATTAATCTTGAAAGACTAACGCAATTTTATTTAGTTAAAAACGTTTCTTAGAAAATGCAGGTTAGTAAATGAGGGCGAGGCAGCTAATATTTATTCGTTAAACCTGACATGAATTCAGTCTATTGATTAGAAATAGACTTTACACCGAATTCCGATAATAAGTTGTGACATTATTTTCTTTACTCACAATCGGTTAGTATTATCTGAATTCCTAACCTTCATAGCGGTTGCGAAGCGACTCATTACTCACCTTAGCCGGGAAAGTAACTTTCCCGGCTAGCTGTCACTTTCCCGGCTAGCATCTGTCCCTTTCCTTACCTGCAAATGCTATTCATATTATCCTTATATGAAACTTATACTAATAGTGACACCGCCAATGTAACCATTAATGTTTACAACAATAGCAAATTACGAAGAAGAACGAAACTATTTGCTATTGTTGTAAACATTAATGGTTACAATGGCGGTGTCACTATTATTGACAGTTAAAGTAACACCTTGTTGAATTATATACTTTACCTTAAATGATCGATTGTGAGTAAAATAGTATACAAACCTCGCTGGTCAGTGGTTCATAACCAACGCCTCGCGCTTATACCTCACCTCCGCGCGTGAGGTACCTTAAGCCCTCGGGGTAGGTAATGAACCACCTCCCAGCTCGGTATGTAATCTACTATTACCGTTTAATCTTTGCTTTGGCTTGCATTTTGAATTACGACGTGGAATCCTTCTCGAAGAACATTATGCGAACTCTTACCTTTATATAGCAATCCTTACGCCATCTAGGTGTAACCCGATCCGTTATTTGTGATATAGCTTTCTTTTAAAATCTTCCCGTCTAGATTTCTGTTGCGCGTTTTTCACCCACTTGCTGTTGGCGCGCGCAGACGTTGTTGAAGAACTCGAATCGACCTTGACTTGTACTTGAGCTACACGCCATTACACTTACTTGACATTATTGTCTACCTTTTTGGGATATTATATGTGGTGTTTGTATTAAGATTAGTGAAGTTTTTCTCTTATTATCTTACTTTCAACTTCGCTGACGCATTTCTGCGGATTTATCTTACAAGTTGCGGATTTATCTTACAAGTTTAAGGCCGTTTACAGTATGTTATCTATGACGCATTATCTTTTTACTTTCGTACTCCCTGAGTTTTCTTACTTCTTATTTTGGAGTTACCAATTGCTTCCTGATTGTGCATTGATATTTCTAAGTGGAAACGCGAATGCCCGATTTTCGAGATTGTGCAAGAGAATTCCATTGAAATTTCGACGCCATTACCAGTCGAAAACGCCCTGCATATTTCTACCTTATCGACTGAAGAATTACCGCCATTTCGTGCGAAACCGATTTGAACTGATGACCCAATTTTGCGAAGTTCGTTGACCTACGATTGATTCTTCCGAAACGCAAGTACCTAAATAACAAGACGTGTGGAGTTGGTACTGTGTAAATCGTTCGTATATATTTGTATACCCAGTTCCCGATTACGTTTAGTTTTGTCGTTACCGAAGTTTAGATTAACGATAATATCATCTACGATCGACATCATATTTGTGTTACCCCGATACTTTCATTTGTTAGTTTACTGTATTTTATCCTTCATATTAACTACTTTTGTTTGTGATCTAGTTCTTAAAATTGCCGAGACTTTGTCCGAAGTAAATTTCTACAATTTTAATTAACGTTATGTATTTTGCTCTGAAGAACTTGCTCGTGTAAGTTTGTTTTCATTTGAATCGATAAGATTGCTTTGTCATTGAAGAGAGATTCAGTTATTTGTACATTTTATAGTATTTTTTTCTTTAAGACTTCATGTCACTTTTTGATATCTCATACCGATTGTAAAAACCAACCCTTAGTCGAACCAAATTTTGTTTTGTCGTAAAGTCATTTGAATTTTTGATTCGTTTTAGTATTGATTGCAATTCTACGTATAAGAATAACCCTTCGTGTCTTACGTTAACCATTGCTTATACGATATATTGTGCAACGCGAATCATTACCCTTCTTATATTTTTTTGTTTGTGTGTCTGTCTGTTTACAGATTTGCAGTTTCGCGTCCTCTGAGCTCAGAAGGTTGCGACCGTAGTTCAAAGGTAAATTTAGTTGTTTTCGTCGTTTTTCCCTTTTAACGTTTGATTACATTTTGGTTTTTGATACTAACGAGTTGTGATTATTACTTTGTTTGAAAGTCACTTAATGATTATAGCTCCGTTGTTTCTGCGGAAGCCCCTTTTGGATAAATACTTTCCCCGGCTACGTGTTGGCTTCTCATTTGTTTTTATTAGAGATTATTTTGAATTCCCATTTTGACATACCAGATCTATATATTACAGTGTCAGTAGATTTGTGATATTTTGAGATCATTGTATTAAAGTATTAAACCACCCGCATTTATGACATCAAATATTGTTTATGTTTCTTTCCCCATAATTGTGCATTCCTTCGAGTTTAGTAAGACGAGAACAAGGATCTCTTAGTCTGCCTTGTTTATCCCTTTAGTAAGTATTCCCCTCTCTCTCTCTCTAGATTTATCAAAGACTAAGTGGCACCTATCCGGATTACTTTTACTGTTTCCTTCCCTTTTTTGGCTTATTTGTGTTTGTATAGAAGACCCCATATTCACCCCGACCCAGCTCTACTTTGCCTGAGCTTACCGTGTGCGTATCTAAGGTAATTTTTGTCACGTTGGCCCAAAGTGAACGTAA
>NW_022170738.1:32744895-32773857 GCF_008802855.1 Photinus pyralis | reverse complement strand
GCGAGGGCGCCAGTTCTAATTCCAACGCCTCGAGGTCTCCACCTAAGGGTTGGCCCCCCTCCATTGCAGCGGAACTGGGTCCCGCTGCTCCGGCGGAGCCCTCTCCCTTTGCTTGCGCAGCCGGAGCACTCGCCTTCGTCACGAAAGTGACGTGGGAGACCCCCGCGTGCGCCTTAAGGTTCTGCCGCTGGAGTGCCCTGTAGGATGCCTCATCCACACCAAATGCGAGAAGCACCCTACCAGGCTCCTCCCTGCGAAAGAACGTCCTCCATAAGTTCGTCCTGAGCCCAGGATTTTGCCTATGGAGGCGCTTTAAAATGATGGCCGTGTCATCCGGGAGCCCGTGCAACACTGCCATCACCTTTACCACCTTTGGGACGTGCCTCTGTACTTTCAGAGACGCACCTTCCCAAGGCTTGATTAGAGAGACGGTCCTCTCCAGCCAGTCCAGAGTCCACTGGTCCTCGCACTCAGCCACAACGACCCCATGCGAGTTCCAGCGGAACCCGGCCAGCCTCGGAAAAGGCCCGACCTCCAACTCGTCTACAGCCACATTTAGTGCAGCCATAATGCACCTCGACTGAGCCTCAGTGAGGTTCACCTCCGGGTACGACACCGGTAGGATAGCCACCTTGAGACCCGCCGCAGCGACTTGCCCATAGGTCCGCGGTGCACCCGTGGGTGCCCCAGGACCTTTGGACTTCTTTTGAGGTTGCACCGAGCCAGACCCTGGAGTGCTACCCTCCGATCTGAGACGCTTGGTCCCAGACGTCGGTTCGCCTTCCTGAGCCACCGACCCAGTCGCAACCTTCGATTTTAGCACCTGACCCGAGGTTTTACCCTCGAGCCGCCGCTTCCTGGCCAACGCCTTTTGCGCCCCCGTCCTGTTCTTCTTACGGGACGGAGCTGGTCCAGGTCCTTGGGTGGAGCCCTGCTTTGGGGCTGTCCCCTCTTTCGAGGAGCCTGCCCCTACACAGGACCCCTGTTGTGGCCCTGGTTCATTGGTCCCCCCTGACGAGGAGCCCTGTAAAGGAAAATTATGTTTACTTGTATCCATATTGTTCCCACGAGTAATGCGGAAGAGCGGTATCACCTGCGCAGAGCCGCTTGCGCAGGGCTTGGCTACAATACCACTCGGAGGTCGCCCGGTATCCAAGGGGCACCGTTATCGACACTGCACCCCAGTGTCACGCAGTCCTCAGCACGGTAGCTAACACCTTGACTTGGGAGGTTGGTCCGCGGTAGCGACCTTCGTTGCTGCCAGTCTGGGTTTCAGCCCCGACGAGCAACTTATAATCGCTACTACCCACACAGAGACACTTGTCACCTTACGATCATTCAGGGCTTGCGTGGGCGTTCCCCTATCCGCCACCTGGGGACGCGCCCGATGGGTGCCTAACCGCACGGGTGATCGACCGGGAAAAAAAAGATTTTCTTATAGAATGTGGCCTTTGTAGAATCCATAATTTCAAACAGTTCCAAGATTGGGCTGCTAGTTCAAAAGTTACAGCCCTTTGAATTTTTTTCGAAATTGGTTTCTAGTCCATAACTTTTAATTGAGAAGTCTAATCGAAAAAGTACGTATCGTTTTGGATTCTACGCCCCAAAATTAATAAAAAAAAGTGTTTTCCCGAGAAAAAAAATTGTCTCAGATCGACCCGGAAAAAAGGCGACATGTACTTGCTGTAAGCATGTACTATACGCGCATGCGACAAGGAGTTTAAATACCTATGGAAAACTATTTCAGTTGATTATGCACGCATATTATCTGCCATTGATAGCAAACGCTTTAATTGGATTTATCGACTCCCCTCTATTTTCCTGGTGGAGATTACTCATATAAGTATTTGTTTGGCATTGATATCTAAAACGCTGTTCCAAGTCGTTCCAATTTCAGCATGTAGAAAGATGACAAAGGCAATTTATCAGGCACTAGCAACAGTTTCAGGTGGGTTCGTGTTTAATGTCCAAAAAGTCAGCTACCCTTCGTTTCAGTAACCTTCGGTATAATATCAGACGGTATGCATTATGGGTGGTCGTCACCCGTACTGCCAATTTTGCTGTCGGACAAAAGCCCGTTCGAGTTTCACCCTCGCCAAATTGTATGGATTGAGGTTTGGTTACTTTTGGGAGTGCTGGCTGGTGTGCCAATCGCTGATGTCGCAGTGAAAAGATACGGTGGAAGAAAACCGATTTTGGCGGCTAATGGTTTAAGCGTGACAGCATGGATTGTTATCGCACTTGCTGGGACTATCAAGCTGGTGTACTTGGCACGATTCCTGGCCGGGCTGGCGGCGAGGGTTGCATCGGTCGGTGCTTCTCTGTACATTGCCGAAATTTCCGACAAAAGATCACGTCAGTGGTTGAACTCGGTGATCAACGTGATGATGCTGTTGGGTGTCGTAATTGTCTACATTTTGGTACCTCTGTTGCCTATTTTGACTTCGTCATTGATTGGGGTTGCCTTTCTATTGTTGCAAATGGTGAGTTTTCCATGCACGCCCGAACCCACTCGAGACAGCGCCGAAGCGCAGGTTTTAGAAGAACCACTAAGGGAAGGCGAAAGGATAACGTTTGGAGAGTTCATAAAGGAGGAAAACAGCTTAAAGACATTGCTAATAGTAATGTGCGTGAGTTGTTGGCAACAGTTAGCTGGCTTTGGCGTTGTCGTTATGAATCTTCACGCAATCTTGACAGATGCGCATTGTGAAATGAACACTGATACAGTAGCGGTGATATTCGCTACATTTCTGGTCGTAGCAACCCCTTTAGGCGTGGGTTTGGTGCCCAAGTTGGGCAGTAAAGCTCTTCTTTTGATTTCGTCATGTGGCACGGGAATCGTACTGTTAGTTTTTGGTGTTCATCTCGACAATGAGAGACAAGAAGAATTCAATAGCTGGATACCAATCGTTTTGGTGGTGTTATACGCTTTAGTGTTCCAATTGGGTTTGGGCTTGGCGCCTATGACGATTGCTGAAGAACTTTTGCCAAGAAATACTCAAGAAATAGTGAAAACGATTAGTGACAGTGCTTCTGTGGTAGTTTCAATTGTGATGGTTGTATTGTACCCTTTGGTCAGTACATTTTTAGGAATAGGTGTACCTTGGTATATCTTCAGTGTTTTCACGTTTTTATTGTATTTATTTACTCTATTTAGAATACCAGACACCACTAAATGATGAGCAATACGGAGTTAGGGTTTTTTTCGAAATTTGTCCTAACAATAAATACCATTGCACTGTGATGGTGTTTTAGACTTTTGTCTAATTGCCATAATCTATTTTAATTTATGTGTGCTTATAAAGTGATGAACGCACGGTAGAAACAATGTGTAGAAAATATTCTTAGGCTTCCAATCCAACTTGAGGAAGATTCTCATATGTTACTCTGTTATCTATACTCTTCTTACGTTCACTGTTTAAATTCTTCTTTCAAGTTCGCTTCAGTTTCTTCTCAAGTGTTGCCCTTAAATCCAGTTGTTCTTACATTCTCGTCAAATTCCCTTAAAGTTCTCCATGCAAGTAGTACATCTCATCTTCTTTCCAAGATTCCTTCCCAAGTTATTCTCCAGCTCCCCTCAAATTATTTTCAAGTGTTTCCTAAAGTTGGTTCAATTTCCTAACAAATTTTCCTCAATTTCTTCTCACGTTCACTATCCTAGTTATTTTTTTAAGTTCACCTCAGTTTCTTTTCAAGCCTCTCCTTCAAATGTTTGTTCATGTTGTTCTCTAATCCGGCTTATATTCTCTTCCAATTCCTTCTATACCTCCATCAAGCTCCAAACAAAGTTCTCAAGTTCTTCTCATGTTCACTACTTAAGTTCTCATTCAAGTTCACCTTAACTTCTTTTTGCTCCTCAAATTCCTTTCAAGTTCTTCCTAAACTTGCTTCAAGTTGTAACCTATTTTACACCTTGAAGTTTGGACCACCCGGTACGTGAACACCCGGTATCTGGAGGCGCTTCGTTACGAAAAGTGTCCTATTGGAAATATCAATGTTGGTTTTAGGAGTGGAAGATAGAAGGAAGTTGATTTCATTTCTAGGATAGTGTTTCAATCGCCGTTTCCATAAAGCTGTTATTAATTCGCCGTTTGCAACCGTTCCTGTCAAGATATTTCAATTATCTTTGTTGCGCACGAAAGCTCTTGTCATTTAGAAGACGAGGACGAATTAATGGCCCGTATGAATAAAAGTAAGCAAATGCTTATACTTGCAAAATACAAAGTAAATACTCGTAACTGCCCCTTCATACTGGTCTGTTTAGCAGCGCTGCACTGCGTCCTGTCCTTCTGCTTAGAAACGCTGCTAAGTCACCCAGTGCGAAGGAGCACTTACGAGTATTTACTTTGAATTTTGCAAGTATAAGCATTTTCTTACATTCATACGGCCCAATATTTTAGATTTTCAGTCATTATTAACCGGTTTTAGTTTCCCATGTGTAGTGTACTTAACCCCCAGGTTCTATGCTAACTTCACACTATACAAGAACACGGAAATAAAGTCAACACGGCAACGTTTAAAAATAGCCACCCGAATGACGATTCCCTCCAAAACTAAACAAGATCCCGCTTAAATTTGAAAAGTGGCACGTGATCAAACATCTAAGGCAGGGCCGTCTTACGTTAGTTGTAGACAACGCTTTGACCTGAAACAAAGTAGGGAAGGAAAAAAAACACTGAAATTGTGAGAAGTTTGTTTAATAATGATCGTAATTATTAAGATTGTGAAAGCCCGGAAATTTAGTTGATGTACATTAATATAAACAAAGCAAGCAAAACCCAAAGGTGTCGTACTCTCGAAAAAGTATCTGCTGAGGGTAAAAAGAGTACGACGTAAGAAAAACCTCGCACTTTGATTAATACAGTCCAAAAGTTAATTAACAAAATATTTTGTAAAAGTTTAAGCAGTAGATAGTAAATGCATATTATACAATGTTGGTTACACTCAAGGTTAAAAGCAAGTTTTTGGGAACAATGGGCCAGGTAGGAGCAGGTACCTGAATTTTGAGAAAGGGTTAAGAGTACAGGATGTGACTCAACTTTGGTGCAATAGAGTCCTTTTGTTAAAAGCAAGATGGAAAATTACATGGCCTTGTAGGCAAATTGAATTAAAAACAAGATATGTAGAAATTATTGAATCGCAACTCATTTATCGCACATAGATTCTAAACTGAAGAGCTTTGATTAGCGTAATCCCGCTCCTGCAAGATAGGTAGTCCGCCCCTGGTTTCGGGGTTTCGAACCTACAGTTGGATGTCGAAGACAATCGTGGAATTAGGTGTCGTACTTCAATTTTGACTACAGTTTTTTTAACACCCCCGTGACTGCTTCATTCACGGAGAAAATTGTTAGTAACAAACAACAAGTCAGTACATACCTCAAACGAATCGGTAATTTCCACATATTGAAATAAAATTATCAAAAATTCAAAACTTACATGAATGTTACTTCAGGGGCAATACCAAGTAATCAACATCAATAAACATAAATTAGCAAACATTACATCAATAAACATAAATTAGCAAACATTACATCAAAAACGTAAACAATTACAAACAATAGCATAACGGTATCACCCATGTGATTCTGCATTACGGTTAAACCAAGTAAATTTCAAAAACAAAGATTTAAACACACAAAACATATAAAATGTGGCATACAAAAACACAAAACACAGCTTTTCCAACTCTCAAAAATGTATGTATCGTCGTAAGTTGTATATACAGGGTGGAACTTCTCACATGCCTCACATACCCCGCAAGATGGCGCAATAATTCCAAAAGTTAGGTATATTTATTAGACACATTACTCTCGTATTACTGAAAATCATGCAAATATGAGGATTCTGATTCTACTAGTCAAGGAGTCGGTAATAAGCTTTTTTGGGATTTCAATTGTCATTATTAACCATAAAAACAAGGTTGAAACTTGAAATACTTAACACTTACTAGTAGTAGGTAATTTTTGAGATACTTAATACCTTCCCAACTCCATGCGAAATTAATTGCCCAAATATCATCTCGCAAAAATTGATAATAAATGAGTAATGTGGTTAAAACCATCTCACATTGACAACGAATAATAAACAACCATGTTGCCAACCCTAGTAAAGTTCAGGTATTCTCCCCAAGATGGCGCTTGTTATCACCAAGAATATTAAATGAGTCCAGTGTGATTACTCAGACCAATAATAAATACCACTTACTTTTTTGCCAAAAATAGCGGATGATTGCGACCTTAGAGAATCTAAGATTGCGGTACTTTTTATATCTAGTGACTTTAAACGCGCTAAAGTTTAGGCGCCCTCTATGGGAAAGCGGTAGGTGTTACCATTATAATGACAATCGAATCTGCTGACTGAAATTTCATGAAAAATATCGATTTTTAGCGACTTTAGCGCCGCGCTTGGCAAAATCTGGCAACTTGTTTTAAAGGCCCCTCTTAAAACCAGTTCAGGCTGTGCAGGGGGAGGGGCACAGCTTCGCTTTTCCTGTATTTGATTTCTCGTAGCATAGCTACCGCTAGTTATTATGTGTTTTGTTGCTTACGGTCCCGTTAGGGCAATGGCTGTTTTTAGATCCTTCACCAGGAGCCAATCGTTGCTCCCCACAAGATCTCTGGAGACCGTTTCTTCGATGTGTTATCTGGGGAATCCGTTTGGCAGGCATTCCGAAACCTTGTCATAGGGCAAGTCCGCATCCCTTGGTGGCGTTCGAGTCTGCCCGTTCGTCCCGTTCCGACAGCTTCAGTGATTGCGATTGCTTTCGATTCATTATGCTCTTCATTCTTCTATTTTTTTCAAACTTCAAATTCTTCCTAGTTGGACCCTTGTTCTTAAAGCTCGATGGATTTTGGGATTTTTCCTAAAGGCGAGGCTTAATTTCAAGAGTTATCTAAAGAAAGGTATGTCCGCGGTTTTGAAATTGCGAACCTTTTTCACAGCTTGCTTAGAACTTGTTGGAAAGCACCCATTGTCTCACATCAGGCTGCAATTTATCGATAATCAGGGTAAGTACATTGAGCAAAGTGAAATCTTTATATTGTGGCCCGAATGCATGCAACCCTTGAAGATGATTACAGTGTTTTTTCGCAACTGACAATAAACAAGTACTGGGCAAGAATCTTGTCTAGGTAGATGTGCAGGTTAACTCTGTGGATCATTAACCCTGAAGAGATTTGAAAACACTCTTTGCATTTAAAAAAAAAGTTCTTCACGGTAATATGAAGAATCCGAAGCATAGCCGAAGTAACTAAAGATGTTGACGAAGAGCTCCATAATATGGCTTGAGTGTTAATATAAACGAATAGAAGAAAATGAGGCTCAAAATTTTTTAAATTTTTATTTTTAAAAATAAAAAAATTGTTGAGTCTCATTTTCTTCTATTCGTTTGACTAAAGGATGTAAAGAATAAGTATAAGAAGTATAAGAAGAGTTTAAAAACCCGTAGACCCAAAAAATTGAAAAATCTGGGGAATTTAAGGCCACTTAGGAACCAGTTAAATCTCAAGAATCGGAAGAACGTTACAAGGATTGCAAAAATTTGATCAGTGGGAAGAATTATAGATGTGTGAAGTATTTTGAATTCAAATGGATTCTAAGTAAATAATCCAGAAAATCTTAAGAATATGAAGGATCTGATAGATTAAAGAAATCTAAAGAATCCAATGAATTTGAAGATCCTGAAAAAATTGAACGAATGTGGATATTTCCGAAGAAACAAAATAGATTGACAAGGAAAGAAAAATATGTGTTCTGAAGCACCGAAAGTAATGGAAGTGTCTGAAAAATTTGAAAAAACTACTGAATCTGCAAAAATAGCCGGAAAAAAAGAAACTAAAAAATCAGTAGAACTAGAAGACCCAATTCGAACGGTTGGACGATCTTTCAAAACGTGAACTTCAAAAATTTTAGAAAGACTTGAATGTGCATATGAACCTACAGTATAATTGAAGAATAGAATCTGAAAAATACCGGAGAATTTGAAGAAATGGTATAATTTGAAGAATTCTGGATGGTAACAAGAATTTAAAGAAGTCTATCTAAAAAAACTTGAAGAATCGCAATAATTCTAAGAAATAAAAAAATTGATAGACCAGTACAGACAGAGGGATCTACAAACCTAAAACAAATTAAAGACTTCCACGGATCTGAATGTGAAGGAACCAACCAGAGAGTGTGAATAATTCGAACAATCTGAAGTACGATGATGCATTTGAAGAAATGAGGAAGTATTAAAAAAATTACGAAGAAACCATGGTATGATTTTAATGTGCCTTAATTTCGACGTGTAAATAACGAACAGGAAGACGAAGAACAATATACAGGAATACTGCGGTCTTATCGCACGTCTCACTATTCATCTAAAAAACCAATACACGCACTTGCCGATATGAGTAAAATAAAGTTCCAAGTGTTGGCTGCACTTTCAGGTGCGTTACTGATAAAAACGACCAGTCTCGTTAACCCAATCGACTTTCAGCAACAATCAGCGAGGTGTCCGATGGAATGCAGTACGCTTGGTCGGCGCCGATAGTTCCCGTTTTGCTCTCCAAGGATAGTCCCGTTAAGTTCGACAAATCGCAAGCGGTTTGGATAGAAGTGTGCCTCATACTAGGATCGCTCTTGGGGATCCCGCTGACGGTTTGGTTAGTGCGGCACCTCGGAAGGAAGCGCTCGATCTTATTGGCGAACTGCGAAAATTTGTTCGCGTGGCTGGTTATAGGGACGACGAGGTCGGTTTGGGCAATCTACCTTGCGAGGCTGGTCGCTGGTCTGTCTGCAAGTATAGCCTTTGCCGCAGTTCCGTTATACGGTGCTGAGATTGCCGATAAAAATGTGCGTGGATTTATAAGCGGGTTTTTCAGCATAATGATGCTGTCAGGAAACCTGTTGGTTTACTGTGTCGCGCCTTTTCTATCCATTGCCGGCTCTTCGGCGGTCGGAATGTTGTTTCTGATAGTGCAGTTGGTCACGTTTCCGTTCATGCCCGAAAGTCCTTACCATTACATCGTGCAAAACAAAGTGACAGCGGCGAGGAGGTCGTTGGAATTTTTACGAGGTACCACTGACATTGATGAGGAACTGGAGGAAATGATTGCAGGCGTTGCTCGGCAAGAATCCGAGAGGACTTCGGTCGCTGACATAGTGAGAGTGGAAAGTAATCGGAAAGCTTTGCTGATTTTGTTGGTGTTGAATTCGGGTCAGCACTTGGCCGGAGGCAGTGTGATAATCATGAATATTCACTCAATTTTGGAGGGAGCAACAGGAAAAGTGGCACCAAGTACCGTTGCCATCCTATTCTTGTTTACCATGTGCGTAACTGGTTTTATAGGTTCTCGTCTGGTGGATGTATGGGGACGAAAGCCGTTACTGTTGATTTCGGGTGTTCTGACGGGGGCAACACTTTTATTGCTCGCACTATATTTTACATTTCGACCTCAAAACAATGGTTGGGTCCCAATAACTTTAATACTCCTATACGCGGCCTCTTTCCGGTTCGGTTTGGGCTTGATACCGATATTACTTTCAGCGGAACTGTTTCCCACAAACATTAAGGAACTGGGGATCACGCTATCCGAATCGGGATTCACGGCGAGTTCATGTCTGACGATCCTTCTGTATCCTTACGTGAACAACGCTTGGGGATTATCGGCTCCATTTTATATTTTTAGCATTTGCACGTTCCTCGTCTGCGTCTTCGTTGCCTACGTCGTGCCTGAAACCAAACGCAGGTCATTAGAAGAAATTCAATTATTGTTGCAATAGTTCACTCAATTTCACCTAGTCGATTAATCCGCTATTATTTATATTAATAAGTTATAAAATAACATAATTAATTACACAGTGAGGTAAAGGTTATATTTTCTTGACCTTCCAAAACGAGAGTGCGTGTTACCAGGCGCCTATATTTATAGAGACCGTGTTTTACTTACGGCAGCCATCATAAATTGGGCTGAAAATTGTGAAAATAGTGTAACGGTAGCTCTAAATTTGCATTTAAATTTTTTTCGAAATTGTAAAAATGTAGAAGACCGATTTGCCAGTTAATTATTAGCTATTGAAATTGAAAGAATAAATAAGCGAGCATTCGGTTGAATAGAAGGTTGTTTTTCTGCGTCGTTTCATTTCTGTAGAGCATTGCTTCATAAATGGATTCAGGATATCTGGAGACTATATGTGAGGGTTTTGTATACACAGTGTGTAAAGCGATGGGGTATACAAGAGGGAATTTTTTTAAAATATTGATTCATGAAAAAAATTTATTCTTCATGATATTTTTTGCTTGCTTTGAAAGTACCAATAACGTTTCGATTGTTTGTGGTTTGATAGCAATACGCTATCTTGATCATAATGTAGAATGATAACTTTCAATAAAAAAAAACTAATTTTATTATTTTTCCAGATTTCTATAAATAAATTTTAGATTAACCAAACGTTATGGGTACTTTCAAAGCAAGCGAAAAATATCATGAAAAATACATTTTTTTCATAAATCAATATTTAAAAAAAATCCCTCTTGTATACCCCATCGCTTTACACACTGTATATTCGGTTATCTTAATTGTTAGGATAGTCCGATAGTCCATTGAAATGTTACATTTTTTTGGGCTTAGCGTGCGTTTGTCAGAGGACGCAATTTTATTTTTTAGATATCAAAGAGGGGTTAGTCTATAGTTAAATCCAAGTTTGTGGGGTTGTAGCCCGTCCCGCGGCCGCCATCTTGAAAAAAGAGATGCAAATGGTTTTTATGTTTTATCTGATAAACTATTGGTCTCACAAAAAATTTGGTCAGACATTTTTGAATAAGAATAAAATTCTCTACAACTTTGGTTCTGTAGCTTTTAGTCGTATAACCAAAAGTAACAAAGTTATAAACGAAAATTGATGAACATTTTGTAAAAAATTTCAATTGGTGGACAATTAAAAAAAAGATTAGAAATGAATTGCAGCTATGGAAATGTAGATGTGGAAAATAATGCTTGGAATAAAGTGGTCTGACGGGATTAGGAACTGACAGGTAGGTACTAGAAAGAATAGGAGAAGGAAAAGTGGTCATGTGCTAAGACACTTTTAACTTTTAAAATTAGAATGCAATAACAATTACACGAAAACAAAATCAAAGCTATTTTTTAGTTTCATCACTGAAGTGATAAAAGTACAATTTTTGTTACACGTAGGTGAAACGTGACAATTCTTTATAATACGCATTTACTGCAATAGTGATAGCGTGACCTTTACAGCGATTGGCAAAAGGGTTATATTATCATTTAGAGCGGCTCGGGCGGCTCCATAAGATTTAATCACAAAATTTTTGCGCATCAATCGTTTATTTATACGAATAATATTTATTATAAAAGACGATAAAGGGATATTTTAACGATCGAGAGAAAGATGTTAATTTTGTAATATTTACGCGTGTAGGGGCGGAAAGAATCACCATACCACTGAGGGCACTGCCTGTCGTAGAAGGCGACTAAACAGCGGTAAGTCAGCCGCAACCTTAGCGCGTCGAAGTTTCGTGGGCGAAGGTTGTTTGTGGATGCAGAAGAGTTTGACTTCTATTTTTTAATTGTGACAATAGTTCTTAAAGGGTTGTCTCAGTATGGGTAGGATTTCTCAAATTCTTTTCGATCTTGTGATTGAATACCTACGGTCCAGACTCTTTAAATGTGTGCAAAAGCTGGCGGCGCCAGTGAGTCGTGGAATTGAAGCGATTAGCTCAGATAGTAGCGCGGGATTTTGCTGACACTGCGAAAAATCAGCCCACGCTGAGTAGATTTATTAGACGAAAAAATTAGTTTTGTTTCGGGGACGAGATTTGAGCGTCTGAAATAAAAAGGGAAAGGAGTTCAGTTTTAGCCGCCGGAAATTTCGCGTCCAGCCGCGAGAAAAAAACATTAGCATCGAATCTCGAGACCAATCGCGTTAAAAATTCACCTGCAGAGTGTAGGGGGGGGGGGGCCTTCTACAACCACTATTTTTTGTTATAAACCAAATAAACAAAATTTCCATTCTGCAGAATTCTAGAAAAATTCGCACTCGTAATATTTACCACCGAAAAATGCGCCCACCTCTCGGAAAATTCACCACTGGAATATTTCTCATCGGAAAATTTATCTACGGGTTATACTTTATTAAGGAATTTTCCCTCGCAGGAGTCGCTCATTATCAGATTTCTCAATTTCTTTTCGATCTTGTATGTGGGCGAGTGATCCTTGAATACCTACGGTCCTGACCTTCTACGGAATACACATTCCCTAGAAAGTTTGTGGCATTACCAAAGCAAAAATACACGAGGTAAATTCGGTTGGTCCAGCTAGATTCCCGTCTCCTTTGGTGGTGCTTCGGGACCAAATTTTCCAGAAATCCCCTTTCATTCCATCTTGTAATGAGGCGGACGCCTTCCATCAGGTCAGTCTTATTGGGCGGCATCTGGTCTCTGGAGCGGCTCTGCATTTTCCTGTACTGCACAGAACGGTCGGGAATTGAGACATGCCTCAATTTGGTACAGAAACCAATTTCGAAAAAAAATTCAAAGGGCTGTAACTTTTGAACTAGTAGCCCAATCTTGGAACTGTTTGAAATTATGGATTCTACAGGCCACATTCTATAAGAAAAATTTTTTTCAGGGTCGATCTGAGACAATTTTTTTTTCGGGGCTCAAAAAAAGGCAGTGTATAACCTTCCTTTTTTACCAAAAATCGACTACACCAAAATTTCTCGGGGAAACACTTTTTCTTATTAATTTGGGTGCGTAGAATCCAAATCAATTCGTACTTTTTCGATCAGACTTCTCAATCAAAAGTTAGAGACTAGATTTTAAATTACACGTTTTTTTTAAGTGCGTAATATTACCGTGTAAAATTACCAATTGTTTATGTTGTTTATGTATTTTATGTAATTTATGTAACTTACCATTTTTTTAAAAAAAACCGTAATTTTACAGTAAAATTACCAGTAATTTATGTTTTTTATGTAATTTACAAATATTTTTGTAAAATTACCTGTCATTTATGTTTTTTATGTTTTTTTTCAATATTGTATAAACCTTTTTGAATTTTGTGAGTGTTTGAAAATAAAAACACTTGTTAAATTATATATTTTGGTGTATTAAATAAAATACCCAAGCAGTAGGTATTCCGCCATCACGCGTCGTTTGGAGAAAGAAGTTCCAGATCGCGAATTAGGGGCTGTATCATCTTCATTAAACCAATCTAAATTCAACGGTGAATCGTTTACGTTGGTAGTACCGTTGATGGTCTGTGGTAGTACCGATCGAAATGTATCAAATAGGTATTACATTCAATGAATTACATTTATGTAACTTACAAAAATTACGGTTTTTTAAATTAAAAACGCAAGTTACGTAAGTTTCATAAAAGACATAAATTACATAAAAAACCGGCCTCTTGTAAGTTACGCGTAATATAACCGTTTTTGATGTAACTTACAAATCGTTATTTTACAATCCACATCACTAGGTACAGTACTGTCGAGTGTTCTTCAAAGGTCAACGTACCGTTTCCGATTATCCTTTTTATGTGGAATTTGGTACATTTAATTTCCCATAACAATCATCTGAGGGGCTGCCGGGGGGAGTGAAATGCCAACTGACCCCATGTGACGCAAAAAGGCTCTGAACTAGTCCTAGCTTTTTAATTGCTCGGGTGATTTCTGCAAAGCAATGCAAAGGCATTTTCTCGTGCTATTTTTATTAAAGCAATCTTGGCACTTTTCTGGGCTTTTTGGGTCTTGTCAGAACTTTTTCGGTTCTTGCATTTGGAAGATTCCTAGTGTTCAGAGGCTCTTGAAAAATCTAGAGACTAACAGGAAAACGTTAGAAGGCCCCGAAAAGTCCTTCAAATGCCGTCTAGAGTGTTCGAAGTGTTCCTAGGGGGTGTCCAACGCTCTGCCAGGGCTTTAGGTCTTACATTGGTTTTCCCGCTCTTACTTAAAAATGATCTATTTTGATCTCCCGCTCTTGCATGTTAATCATTTATTGCGAAGGTTGTAATTTTTGTGGTGCCTAAAAATTTTTAGCGCAACCCACGAAAGTGGATAGTCCGTCCGATCGACTGCCCGCGTTGCGCGCTATAGCTCAATCGCTACTCGCTAGACCGCCTCATTCATCTATTTTGTTTGCAAAATGACTAAACTCTATTTCTTAATGTCCAAGAGGTGATCCCTCTCTTATATTTCAATCACGTCCTGCTGGGCTTGAAGCTTTTGCGGCCGATTTTGTTTACAAGATCTCTTAGCTAACGTATTAAGTTCATATAAAAGTGTAATCTTTCCCAACCCCCCCCCCCAAATTATCAACCAAGAAATCCCGTCCTCCCTGGTCAAGGATTGGAACTGCTGTGGTCTTCAAATAGTATTCACCACAATTGCCGCGTGTGGAAGTTTTAAGGAGAGTATGCTCTGAGCATGTGCTCCGGGGGATACTGCCAATAAGTTTTATTTTAATTACTGGCAGCTATTTTGAAAAAGACAGATCAGTTACATAGGATCGTAGGGATCATTCCGGTATTTTTTTGAAGAGGCATTCGTTCTTGGGCTACGAGATAATTTAGTACGTGGTTCGGGCACAAAGAAGGAGATTAATTCGGATCTGGATTACCAGAGCAAACTGTACCTAGTCAAAAAGTAAATTTCTTTACAAAGAATAATCGTTCCGTGCACTTACAGTAAATGATCTAATATCTTGCAATGAATAAATTGTAACGTGCCAGAAAAGGAATTATCGTGCATTTCAAAAGAAAACTGTACCCTTTGATAGTTTACAATCGTACGCGGCCGAGGACAAATCCATTAAATGTGCAAGTGTACTATTTTTTACGCTAAAAAGGATTACTATTAAATTTCGGAGCGATTGCACGACAGAGGGGATTGATCTGTTTCGGAGAGAGTGACAGTAGATCCCGACAAGGTACAAAACAGTACAAAAATGGCCCCAACTAAAAGATAAACATAAAATACGAAGTTTCTTGGGCCTGTACGTACTGCATGCGATTTGTTCGTGAATTTGTCGTTGACCAAGTTCACCGAGGAACACAGAAATTTTAAATGGGATGATGGATGTACAAGCGGGCCTTTGAAAAGCTCAAACACGCTTTAGTTACGGCCCTGGTGCTCAGTTATCCTAGAAGAGAAAAGTACGTCATTTTCGTTACAGACGCTAGCAATGTCGCAATAGGTGCTGTACTATCCCAGGATGTACAGGATGAGAGAGCGATCTTATGGGCAGAAGGACCGACCATGCCGCATTGCAGTGGTTATTGCAAATTTAAGAGTCCAGAAGGCTAAGTGGCCAGGTGGCTGGAAAGACTGCAAGAGTATGACTTTGTAACTCCGCGTGGGATGACATCTTCACAATACCGATGCCTCATCTAGAAGACCATATCCTGAAGATTGTCGACACTGCTCATAACTAGAGCACAAATATGAAGAACAACACGATGATAAACTGGAAAATTGAAGAGAGGGTAACCTGAGACAAGGTAGCTCGATATAGTCCAGTTTTAAAGGCGTATTGGGCTCAGTGGGAGTCGTTACGGTTAGAAGATGGTCTTCTTAAGAGGATTCTAGGAAATGATCATAGCACGACCACAAATGTACAGCTAGTGGTATCGGGGAGAGCAAAAAGTCTGAAATACTACATCAGATACAGGATGGTATATCGGGAGGACATCTAGGAGTGACGAAAACCCTGGTTAAGTTGCGGGAACGATTCTACTGGGTAAATTGCAACCAAGATGTGAAGGAATGGTGCAGAAAAGTGCAGTTTGTGCCACAAGCAATGGACCAGTCTAATAGAAGAAAGCACCAATGAGACAATGCAATGTGGGTAGTCCATTTAAAAGAATAGCCATTGATATCGAAGGCCCCTTCTCGGAGACAGATTTTGGAAACAAATACATCTTGGTGGCCATGGGCATATGCGCTACCAAATCAAGAAGCGACAACCGTGGCAGACGCTCTGGTAAAAAAAACTCTTTAGCAAGTAGGTACCCCTGAAACTACACTTTCACCAGGGATGAAATTTCAAGTCAGCTAGCGATAGAATGAAAGTGTAGTACGTTGTGAAGGCACAAGCTGGAGGGTTTGATTGAGTCGTCCCCTTTCACGGGCTATCCCCGAAATTTCAAAGAGCTTGAGAGAGACCGTATAAGTCGTGAAGAGAATAAACGACTCAATATATCGGGTACGGCAACTACCAAGAGTAAAAGCAGTGGTTGTGCACATAAATCGGTTGGCTCCGGGGGACAGAACGAGCCCCGAGTATTGTCAACAAGTGAAATGTAAGTGGACCAAATCAATATAAAATGGTGTTTGTGCCGACTATCAGTGATCTAGCTGATTCTAGCTCGTATCAAGCGTAAATATTTTTCACAATCTTGGACGCAAGTCAATGTTTACTATATCTATTGACAATTTGTAATCGTCCAAAGCAAACATTTGGTTCCTTATCGTGTCGAAGAAGCGATGACTCAAAAACCCAAAAATTCGCCATGATCCACGGATATGGTCTTAATTGGCGATGTTAAAGCAAAAGCACATTGAACATTGACCTAATCCCAGAGCCATAATCAAACGCGGATTGCGTAGCCAAATATTAGGCAGTGGTCTCAGTGACGCAATCTCTGAAGAACTTGCACGTTTTTATCCCGTACGATGCATAAATGTACGGAATATCTTGGTTGAGATAAAAATGAGGAGAATTATCATTCACGCGGCAAAAAAGTGATAACCTTTTTTTAGATTCTACTGCGCGATTCACCAATCAACCTATAGGCTATACTTAACAGTCTTTTTGTGTACTTAAGCTGCAATTATCACATTTTTATCATTCTAGTGTAGATAGCTCGGCCGGATCCTCAAAATAGTTGAGTTTACCAATGTTTCAGAGTGAATGTGGTGAAGCATGTACGCGTATCGTTACCAAATTTTTGCATCGCTCTCAGGTAAACACATTAAGTTGGGTTATATGAAATAAGTCCAAGGTTAGAGGTTATCGTTTCGTATTGGTTACAGCGACCGTGAGCGAAATATCCGATGGAATGCAATATGGCTGGTCGGCACCGATCACCGCGCTGCTCCTGTCGGCGAGGAGCCCGTTTCCGTTTAAGGAATCCGACGTCGTTTGGGTCGAGATTAGTTTGCTGTTCGGCACCTTGATTGGTATTCCGATTACGGTGGTGCTTTTGGAAAGTCTCGGCAGGAAGACGTCGATTTTGGTGGCCACCGCGCAAAATTTGCTCGCGTGGGTTCTGATCGCGTTCGCGAATTCGGCAGGTGTTGTGTACGCGGCGCGGTTTCTCTCCGGAATCGCCGCGAGTGTCGTGTTCGCCGCCGCACCTGTGTACACGGCCGAAATTGCAGATAAGAAGATCCGCGGGTTCCTCGGCTCGTTTTTCTCCCTCATGATGATTGGTGGCATTCTGCTGGTGTATAGTATCGCACCTTTCATACCGGTCGTGTGGTCGTCGGCCGTCGGTGCCCTGTTTTTGGTAACGCAGTTGGTAACCTTTCCCTTTTTACCGGAGAGCCCATATTATTATTTGATTAAAGGTCAAAAACAGCAAGCTCGCCAAGCGCTGCAGAAATTGCGTGCGAGATGCGATGTTGAGAGTGAGCTCGAGGAGATTGCGGAAGCCGTCGATAAGCAAGAGGCCGAAAGGGGATCGCGCATGGATCTGTTTACTGTTAAAAGCAATCGGCGAGCTCTCCTCATTTTGGTGGTCCTCAACTGCGCACAACATTTGGCTGGAATTAGCGTGCTTCTTATGAATATCCATACAATACTCAGTGAAGCCTCTTCTGATTTATCACCCAGTACTGCCGCAATTCTATTTTCGTTAGTGATGTGGTTGGCAGCCCTCTTTGGCTCAAGATGCCTCGACAGATTTGGAAGAAGGCTAGTTTTGATGGTCTCGTGCATCGTAACCGGTACTACACTGTTAACCCTTGCGATTTACTTCACCGTTCAAGACTTAGACGTCGACATTAGCTCTTACAGCTGGATTCCAGTAATACTGGTACTGATATACGCAGCTGCGTTCAGATTTGGCATGGGTTTGGTTCCAATTGTGCTGACAGCTGAGATATTTCCAACAAGTGTGAAAGAAATAGGCGTCACCATAGCGGAAGCGTCATTCACCGCTTCTTCGTGCTTAGCAGTCTTCGTCTATCCCTATTTAACAAAGACGTGCGGGCTCAAGGCGCCATTTTACATTTTCAGTATCTGCAGCTTTCTTACTAGCGTATTTGTGTTATTTTTCGTACCGGAAACGAAAGGAAAAACTCTGGAAGAAATTCAGAACCTGCTCAAGGGAAGCAGAAACGACAGAAAATTGGTTACAAGCTACGGTACGATTAACTCGGCGAACGGTATTAACCAAGAACGGCAGTGGTCGTAGTGTAAACAGTATTTTGTAGTACGTAAATTATTACCTTTCAATTTGTTATAAAATAAATATTTTTGTAGCTACACTAGACTTCGTGTAGGTGACCAATCCTTTTGTTACAATCGATAGATGGCGGTTTAGCACTACGTTTTCTAAAGTCACTAAATATAGAAAGTACCGCAATCCATTGGGCTCGTGTGTTAGAGAGAGAACGCATGATTGTTGCCCAAAAATGGCGGAAGTTACAGATTCTAGTAACTTTAATGTTAGGGATTGTTCCACCTGTTTGGAGATATCTATATATATTTTTATAAAACATGACAGTACTATGAAGTTAGGTTATAAAAAATTACAGCTATTCAGATTTTATTTGTCAATTTTTTTAAGTTGGCAGCAAATTTGCCCAAAAATGGCAGATGATTGCGGCACTTTCTATATCTAGTGACTTTAACGTTTTCCAAATTAGATGTTTAATGTCAATACGGCAAGGCAAATGTGACAATAAACAATTCTTAGGGGAAACGAATATTGCCGGACTTATCGCACCCTCGCCCACCACATAATAAACAACTCCGTAAGGACACATCTACATATCGCGCTGCAGGCAAATGTAATCTAAACTTTATGCAGTTTGTCTCCTTAAAAGAAATAAACTTCGTTATAGCTTTAAACCAAAATGAGAGACAATAATTGAATTTTTAAGTTTTTCTTTCCTACTTTAGGCATACTTTATGTTCCAAAGTTAATAGAATTTTGTAACTTTGCGAGTGTACCTACCGCAATATAATGAATAATTCACAAACCCTGCACGTATTCAATCTGAAAATATTTGAAGGTGAAGGCATTTTTCAAATTAGAATGATTTTGATACGTGTCGATTTTTGTGTGTACAGTTAACGTGGAAAAATGACCACAAAAGAAGAGAGAAGTGTTACGGGTATGTTACTTACGAAGCCACTCTTCTTTATCATGATGCAATATAAGTTGCCTACCTTCACTTCACATACAGTGATTAATACATTTAAAGCGAGGTAATATGTAATTAATATAAATGAGTAGGTATATGGAAATATACACAAATGGAATGTAGAGAGATAAATAATGAATTAGTTCACTAGCGTGAGAGGTTCCACCCTGTATATATAAGAGAACTGGCAACCACGCAATTTATAGAAGGGAAAAGCTCTCTTGAGAAGACGAACGTTTGTTACGATGGTTTTTTGTGTTTTTAATGCAGGTTAGTAATCTTTATCATTTATTTATATTCTGTATACAACGTTTAATGTTGTGTTGTATATAATTTTCAATCTTTGTTTTTGAAATTGGCATGATTTAACCTCGTGTATGAAAAATGTCGTTAACTTTTTACTTTTATTGTTTGAAATCGTTTTCATTTTTGGTAGGTATAGGAAATTTTATAGTGTACTGCTTCATAGCGAAAGAGAACGGAAATAATATGCAATAGAATGCAGATAAAAGTCTAAACTTTACAGTGTTTCCGGCTCTAGAAACCGTCGTGACGGGGCATGTGAGGGACAATCTCCCCTACAATTTTATCTATGTATTAAAAAAGAGTGTACGCTGGTTTTGCGATTCAGAACTTCCAATCGGAAAATAGACTAGAAAAAATTTGGTGGGAGAGCGGAATTCTTAACCGAAGCTTCGCGAACATCGCGTAACATCAATTCGTGGTTGAACCTTAAAAGCGAAGCGAAGCGGCAATTCTAGATCGCGAAAAGTTTATGTTACATTATAAATCAATTTTAATTAAACAAATTTAAAATTCATAATAAATAATAAATTTCTCTAAGTAATGCTGCATTCCACAAAATTACGAGCTTCCCCACACCAAGGTCCAAATGTCTCTACTGCGAAAGGTATAAAAATATGGGTTTCTGTTTGTGAATAAACTTAAACAAAACGGCTACTTGTAAAAAAGTTAAAGACAATTAATTCACGCTTTTGTTTTCTGTTAAAACCCTAACATTTTTGACATTTCCACAATGCGGTACATCTTTAATTTATTACCGTGAATAACATAAAATTCAGGTAATTAAATTAAAGAAATCTGAAGCACGGTTTGTTCCTGAATCAAATTGTGTCAACCATCTTTCGCATTTAATTTTGAAAAAATAACTCAGTTCAACTGGTGTCAACACAAGAGGTCCGACCGTATTGCTCAAGGCGTTCGTTTCACTATAGAATTTTTCGATTTGCGGCGGCCTTTAACATTCTAACATTCCTAAAGAGGTCGACTTATGGAAGTTATCTCGTGAACCAAATTATGAACGGTTAATGAACCCAAACCAAAAATATTGTTAAAGTTTTCCTCCTTCATTGTAAAGTAGAATTTCAATACAAAACACCAGGTGAGAATGCTTTGAAACTTCACTTCTCCACTTTTATTGCACTTGAATCTCGATTTAGATGACACTGGGTTTAGTTGTGATTACAGATGTAAAATTGGCCCTTTCATGGTGGAAAAACTGCCTTTAACGAATAGTTGAAGACACCAGTCAACTTCTTCGTAAACCTCACTTTAAATTGACTTAAACGTTCACTTAAATAAGTACGTATTCGTTAAATCTCTTAACGCACATCTAACTTTCTCCCATAAGAACTTTACAACTGGTCAGACTGACTGTCTCGCGACAATACGCTCAAATACGGCTAACTGCCGAACACTAAAACAAAACATCTACGTTTCAACGTACACGACCTAAAAACAGCATCGGTTCACGCATCTTTCTCTGCTATATAAAACATTATTCCAGTTCCATACTCTTTCCTTAATTGTCTGCGCGTCTTCCAGTGACACTAACATGTTCAAACTTCGGAGTTAACACGCCCTTATCTTGAAATTAGCATACGCAGCGATAACCTGTAATCACAACAATCGGATTTTTACAAAAGAATAAACCTCATATTTTTAAACACGCCATTTGGTGTAAAGAAGTAAATGGTTCTCTTTCCTGGGGGGGTATTCTATACCCCCCAGACCCCGCAGTTGCCCATTCTCCACCAAAATATTTAGTGCTTTTAGTACTTATACTTTAATTTTTAGAAAGGGACAATCGAACGTAACACCAGAAGTCTGTGGGGTAGGGGTTAGTATGATGGGTGTAAAGAAATAAATCTTTCCTTTTCTGGGGGGTATTCCGTAGCACAGGGGGGCCTGGGTATTCCATACCCCCCAGTGGTCGAAGATTGTCTGATGGGTGTAAAGATTTAATCCTGAATAATTTTTGACGATTTAAAATTCTCCGATCTTAATCATGAACCAATTAGTGTAAGTTAATCAGGTAAGGAGATCAATGTGATTCAATAAGTGAAATCAACTACGTTTATTAGGAGCTCATATTTCGTAACGATTTGTTACTACAAGTTGTAGCAAAATTATGGCTCTGAAGAAGTAACAAATCGTTACAAAATATTAGCTCCTAATAGATGTAGTTCATTTCCCTTATTGAATCACATTGATCTCCTTACCTGATTAACTTACACCAATATTTGAAATATAAGGTGCTCAACAGTTATTTTACACCTCCTTGCATTCCTATGAGCCTGGTACATCATTTTTTTCAACGACAGATGATGCTAGACGATAAATTCTTGCATTCTGGGGTTAATTTACTTCTGATACAATAATTTTTGAAAATAAAGTTTGTATCAGGAGAACATCATACGGAGGAAGGTGCTCTATAGTTAATTATTATTGTCTTTTCTACAATTTCTTACATTTTTGATTTTTATGATCCTAATACAATGATTTTTTAATGAAAAATGTGTGACAGGCAAACGTAGTACGATAGCAAATGCTAAACTCACGATCTCGCATCCTTTAGGTCGTACAAAATATTTTTTGAAGCTGAAGGTTGTATAAGGAGAATATAATATCTCGAGAAATGCTGTACATGCCATTGCCTTTTTTACATCTTATTAGGTTCCTGATACAATTACTTTGTATCTTGAGCAGGAGAACTAATGCGATAGAAAATACTAGGCAACAATTTTCCTTCTGTCCTGGCCGAGGTCCTGGCACAGTATTCTTTTAAGAAAAAAATTGTATCAGGAGGACACTGAATTATTGCAACATTTACATCTTGAATTCCTTTGATCCTGATGGAATAATGTCTTGAAATAAACATTTTTAGCAGGAAAACAATACGACAGGGGATGCTCGAAAATTAATTCTTGCTTTTTTGCATTTTCTTGATTCCTGATACAAAAAATTCTTGAAAGGAAAATTTGTAGCTGGGCAAAATTATGTGATATCTAAGTTTTTGCTTTTTAGCGCATTTTTGAAAAAAATACGCTATTATATTCGTTATTGCTGGCAGGCCGGCTGTCCGCGTTAGATCTCCACAACTACAATAGCTAGAGACTTCAAATTTTCACTAAAAGCTTTCTGCTATAGTGTAGATCTGCAGGCACTAGTCTATTTTGAGTTAGATTACTTGTGAGATCGATAATTGAAGAAAATAATTTCGATATGGGTTTCGGAGGTGCTATAATTTTACCGTTAGATAGCGCTACCTAGTATAAAAACTTATTATTTACCTTGTGATTTGTTTTACAAAATGAAGACGTACCGTCAATTGAAATTAAATAAAATTAATTATTTAACGCAGCCAAAATTACTCGTGAGATCGATAATTTTAAACTTCGCTAATAAAATACTGACCTGCATTACCAAAAATGCGCTTTAATCATGCATATGCTGATTTACAACTTGTTTACATCCTTTTGGATGACCGTGGTACAATAACTTTCTGAAAAAATAATTTGTATCAGGAAAACAGAATAAGACAAAAGATGCGGGGCTATCATTTTCTTTATTACTTACTTGCATTTCTATGGTCCTGATACGATGCGATTATTTAAACAAAATTAACAACATTAAATAAATTGACCTCGAACTCAAACGATATGATCGGTTCTGCGTTTCATCTCAAATTAACCATACATTTACGCCTAAATAAAATTGAAATGCATCATACAGGCTGAGCCAACATTACTGTAGTTTTTTTAGTTAATTGATTAGTATAATTATACACGTACTCAGCCTTCCCGACTATCTGGTGTAGATCGTATAACTTAATAGGGATAATTTATCCCTATTGAAGAATATCCTGCACGAAATTTATCCTATTTTAAGCAACTACAACCCATCAGAATCCGATACACAAAGTGGACAGGGGTGGCTAATCCCCGGAACTCCAAATTTCCTGAGTACTAGATACGGTTTCTCTTATAATCTTTAACAAGTCATGGTCGAATCCGATTTTTTAAAACTCTACAATTAGACCTGTTACCAGATGATCCTGGAATGTCGTCACCGTACGTCTCAGAAGTCAAACAGGATTTTAATGTATATATGTAAACTACCATGTCGCAAAGGGGCAGGTAGATGGGAATACTGTAACCAAACTAATTACGACATCTAAGGTTGTGATTGATCTCGAATCTCAATTATGGGCTTGGATACTCCGCACGAGAGACACGTTACGTCTCCGGTGGGAGAGGAAACCTGCTAACAAAAACCTTCTGTTTTATGTTCTATATCAGTTGCGATTCACTAATTTCCGCATATTTTGTTGTTAACGTTTTGCTCCCAAAGCCATGTAATTGTTCATGTTGTTTTTAACAAAAGGATTTTATTGCATCAACGATGAGGCACCTGCTGTACAGCTATCTAGTTTTGTTCCCTGCTTGTAACCCAACTATTTCTTCGTTTTAAAACTTGCTTTGTGTTGTTATCTCACAAAAGACCCGGGTTTATCGAAACCTATTAGCATAACAATGGGTGCCATTAAGTACCGATAATAATAAATCAATACACTACGCATATTTCAAGGAAAGAAGCAATTTAGTTAAAAGTTAGGTACTTCAACAATAGAAGCATACAAATGAATTGTGAGAACGCTTTGTAATTTACGTCCATAAGAATAACATTGCCCTATTATTAGGCCGCAAAGGAAATATATGAAGTGTGTACGACTCGTCGTTTCGTTAGTAACAAATAAAAGTACTCGGTTAATATGTTTGCATTTCGTGAACTAATGAATAGGTACGGATAAGAAGGAATATTGGTCGCCTGTCCGAAAAGAGTATTGAAGAGTGACAATTTTATTTTTTGAAAAATGCGCCAAAGACGTTACAACCTTTCGATTTAATCCGAACTCACAATTCTTTTTCAGTCAGGTTTAACATAAAATCGATAACCTTAGATATACAAAAACATATTTTGACGCCCATCATTGATGAAAGTTCGACAAAATACATAAAGGACTAGACACCTTTACCATAGTAACTGACAAAAACCGACAAGGCGAAGTCCTTGCATACGTAATATGTACACGAAAGCCTATTCGCCAACAGTAAGCTACATATACACAAACGCATATATTTAATATAGACGCTCTACAAAGTAAAGAGAATACCGTAAAGTAAAATTTACATATTTATTACAAATTTGCATACCTTTCTTTAGTAAATTTTAAAAAGGAAATTGTGTACATAGTATATGTGACAATTTCATTAATTTGAAAATGTGCAATTTTCCATCCCACCCACTCCAATGATTTCAAACACAGGTAGTTTTAATTAAATCTTGACATTTTGGTTCAGTTACTATTTATTAACACGTTTCCAACAGATAGTAGATTAAGCCATTCCAGCAGTTCGGCTACCACAAATTGGTCCTTCGAACCGAATCAATTATTTTGCTCCCTTAGCTCTGCTTGCTGGAAATGCAGGACCCATTTTTTGCTATTTGGGTGTCCCTTTGAAAGACTTCAGAGGGCTCTTTGGAAACTAGTCTTCCTTCTTATTTAATATAATATATCGTCGAAGATATAACAATTCCCTGCTACGCCACGTCATTTTATTACGGAAGAATAAGTTTATACCCTCGCGCTCTCTTTACTTGTTTCACCCACCTTCTACGCTTCACGACTATTTCCCTTCTCGTTTCTTTAGTGTATTTTCTTCAGGGGCCTCCTTCGCACTTTCGTTATGCCCTTTTTACCCGTTTATCATTCGCTCTTACCGACTGCCTGTGTATTTTTCTTTCACGCTTCCCCCTTTTAGATCTTTCCTTCAAATCTATTTTTTTCGTTACTAAATAACGTTTCTTTTATATAGTTTCCGTTCACACCGTTTTCTTCACGTGTACCGTATCTTCACTCTTCCTCAGCACTTTATTTTTACTAATAGTTCAAGCATCGTTTACTGCGATCTTTGTCTTCGTTCGTATGCTTTTTACTTTTCTCCCTTTCTTGCTCCTGCACGTTTTGTGTACACTTCCACATTTTTGTATGTTGTGTATTTATCCTTTATAGCTTTCTTTACTGTAACGGTAGCTCTAGATTTGGATCTATTTTTTCGAATAGAGAGTTAAAGTTAGGATTTGTTTAAAGCTTCAAACACTTTAGGCTTACATATCATAGAAAGTTTACAGGGTGTCAAAATTAGAGGGTGCTCTAAGTAATTGGTGGAATTAATGGTCGTCTTTTCTGCGTCATTTGATTTCTATAGCGCGTTGTCCTCTTAATAGCTTTAGGAAATTCTCAACTCCAGAAAGTCGCAGATAATAATCCTATTTAAGTCGGGCTTTGTCGCAAAAATAGCTGACCAAAAAGTACGTAGCTGCGAGTTTATTGTACCCATTTTAATTCGGAACGTGGATACTTAAAAGACACAGTTTGAGGCTGGTCCATTTCAGGAGTACTTAATTATAAGCTATCTTGAAAATAAAAGCTATAATTAATCAGTAATTAATTAAGGAGATTTCGGATTCATTCGCCTTTGAACCACCGATGGCGACCAGTGCGTGGTCCATAGTAAGATTTTGCATTCATTCAGGTCTGCGTTACCAGAGCAAGCAGTGTTTAGTAAAGTAAATTTGTTCTCTAAGAGATTTTCTGCGTGTAGTTAATCCGGGGAAATTTTAAAAGAGCTTCAGTCGGAAACTACCAAGAAGTTATCATATAGCCGCAAAATAATTCGTTCGAGTTTTGCGGGAGAGAAATTTGCCGTTTGTTTTCGGGCACCAGAAAACCGAGTTGTGATTGCGGGTTGCGTCGCTTAAAAATTATTACCCGTATCCAGTGAAGAGAAAATTTATTAAACGTGCGGGTGTCATGTTTTTCTCCACTACAAAGGGTGTATCGGATACGTTCAGTTCCAAGTTCGGCGCGTATGTAACAATACCAAAATTTGTTCGAAGGTATTATAACAAATACTTTATTTCCATTACTTAAAAGCACTATCATTGACGAACAACATGGTTTTTTCCCTAGTCGTTCCACAAACACCAACCTTTTAACTTATCAGCATTACATTCTTAGTTGTTTTGATGAAAATACGCAATTAGATTCCGTATATTTTGACTTTTCCAAGGCATTTGATAGAGTAAACCATAATATCTTGTTATCTAAACTTTCTCTCGTTGGTTTATGTGATCCAATATTGTCATGGCTTCGTTCTTATCTAACAAACAGAATTCAAATGGTGAAATATAAAAACTTCATATCTAAACCAATATATGTCTCATCTGGTGTTCCTCAAGGTGCACATTTAGCTCCACTATTATTCTTAATATTTATAAATGATATCAAATCAGTGTTTAAATCGTCCAAAATATTATTGTTGTTGTGCGGATGATATAAAAATATTCAGCCCAATAAAATCAATCAACGACTGTATCAATCTGCAATTGGATATCAACGCACTCAGCCTATGGTGTGAAACAAATCAGATGGAACTTAACCTCACTAAAAGCTTTAGTATAACTTTCCATCGTACTGTAAATCCTATTCAATTTACATATACCATAAATAATTGTGCGCTTGAAAGAAAATCTAGCGTTACTGATCTCGGAGATATTTTCTCTTCTGATCTTTCGTATCAGAAACACATTGATTTTATTTGTAATAAAGCACTGAGGCAACTTGGATGTATGCCTGCGCTTATCAAAAAACTTTCGCAGTCCCTTTATCCCTAAATTAATGTATACCTGACTCTTGTTCGTTCCTCTCTCGAATATTGTTCCCAAGTTTGGTCTCCCTATTATTCCACTCCTATTTCAAAACTCGAAAGGGTGCAGCACAAATTTCTTCGTTTCTTCAGGTTTAGGTTACGTCTGAATTCATTTGCATACCATTCTTACCTCTCCGTTCTTAAGGTATTAAGCATTAATACTTTGCTTGCTCGTCGTCAGTTTCTCGATTTTGTCTTTTTTTATAAACTTCTAAATGGTTGTATTGACTCGTCATATTTGGTGGAATTAATAACATTTAATGTTCCTGGAAGATCACTTAGGTTTAGTCAATCGTTTAGCATAAAACTGTATAAAACGTTATATTTACAACACTCCCCTATTATAAGAATGATGCGTTTCGCAAACTCCTATCCGCAAATTGCAGTAATAGGTGTTAGTTTATCTGAACTTAAACATAATCTTAAGTTGCTACTAAATGATGTCGACAAATCATACTACCAATGTTAGTTTAGTTAGTTTATTACTGCTCACTATATTTATTTTTAATTTCTTTTTTCCAGTAATTTAAGCATAATTATCTTTTGTATATGTGAATTGTACACAAAACATTAATTTTTTGGGGCCTCTCCCGTAAGACTTATAAATAAATAAATAAATAACATAAGAATTGGACTTTGCCATTGGCATTCATAATCATAAAATTATTACAATCGCCCGCACTTGAAAAAACAGTAAAAAAGCAGGGTGTAAAACTGTTACTTAATGATGATTTGTTTTGTTGTGGTAATATAAGAAACATTTAGAACTTTTATAAAACGCATTAATAAACCGTCGTGTTTTGCTTTCCTGTAACCGATTAACAGTTCATAGTTCAAACCAACTAGGCCCAGAAAACATTTGCTTCGGCGGAAAATTTCGTCGAAGAGAAGTTCCAATTTACAGTTCTATTATTTAATTGTCCGCACCATTGTCATTGTAACTAAAGGTAATGTTACCGACCTTTCGACTTTGAACAATGAGGAATGGACTTTGAACTGCGACCAACCTTTCGCCTTTGAACAGTGCGTCATGGACTTTGATCAGATAGCAACCTTTGAACTTTGTATGGTGAGGAATAGATTTTGAATTTTACACTAACTTTACGCTATCCATGACATGATTAATGATCATTTGATATGAAGTTGTAAGTGTGCGCAGGCGCAATCTTAATGCACAACCGATTGTAGATCAGTCACATGATTCACATTCTGCCGCAATTCGCAATTTAGCGATTCTGATTATAGTTCATATAAATAACTGCACTTTTGCCCAGTTTGCTAGTGACGCTAACAAGCCCTCCCGGTACGATCATGAAATTGATAAAAATGGCTAGAGGACATCTTAATTAAGCATCTTCAACAAAAATAATTTAGGGAGAAGCCGTAAATTTTCCACAATCTTCAAAGTTCACTTCATTTCCTCGAAATGTGAGGTTTTTAATTACTCCAAATTTCATGATTACTTTTAAGTTGGTTAAAATGTGTGTAACATTCCTGAGTGCCAACTTCAATT
>NW_022170738.1:32713565-32744795 GCF_008802855.1 Photinus pyralis | reverse complement strand
TACTAGATTATTTCAATTTGAGATCATCTAGATTCTGCGGTTTCTTGGTGTTTCATACCTACATAGTTTCTAGAGAAATTCATAAATCTAAATATAAATTTACTTCTATCTATTTTGTGCTAAATTGATGTGGATCATGAGAAAAATATTAAAAAATACATGTACACTTTGTACACATTATGCCTTGCATGCAGCAAGTCGTTTCACATTGTATGTGCATGTTAAAAAACAATGTATTAGTTATTAACAACACATCCAAAGTACTTATTACACATGGGGTTGTTTTAGCCTCCTGTAGAACAAGTTTATTCTTATCGGGAGAATTTTCTTTACGATTTCTCCACGTACAGAGTCTACATGCTATAATAGAAATCCATGAAAATAATGGGTTCATTTTGAGTGGTCGTGAGGAGTTTGTGTAGCACCTATTCCTTATTTGTTGTTTATGAATGTATTATAGGCATGCAAATATGATTTTTAAAATTGTTCACGATTTCTAACACAATCCTTATAATATGTATAGGTAGGTACCTATACGGTATACTTGAAAGCATAAAAATTTTAAGACAAAGAAGTTTTTACAATTTTGTTGGAACCTATAGGTAGTGTTTCGTAGGTAGTAATTCACATGCCTTTGCATAGGAGATTCTTTAGAAATGGACTCATCCTCAAGCAAGTATTGGATAACTTAAGGTGCTGTGTATTACAGTATCGTGTCCTCCAATGGTAATAAGTATATTTGAAGTACGAGCTTTTATACCTTTTTATAATGATAACGTAGTTTGCTGTTTGGACCAAGTGGTAGTAGGTGGTCGCTTTAATAGTAGTAAACTATGTGAACATGTAGAAATAAAAGTGAAAGGTAACGAACTAAAACTAACACTTCGCTACCTTCCTAAGCATGAATATTTCATGTGACGAGATGCTTTCGTTTCCGCTAGAATCTTGCACATACTTTTTGCTCTAACCAGCATATAAACTGATGAATAACCTCCTATAGGACTTCTTCTTGAAGAACAGGGATAATTTGTTACATCAATAATAAATTTTCATACCATTTCTATCGTAAATGTCTATGCTACGTAGCAACATGCACATCGGCATGAATTTTTGGTCGACATCAAGTCGATTACTCGAAATTGTGCAAATGTAGGTTTGTATACGATGACATTTTCATAACAACGATAAAACACGTTAAATTCCCTTCAAAATGGTGTTTTTTACATAAAATTGTAATGTCCCAGATTTTTTGACAGTTCCCGTGACAGTTGTATAGATGGCGCCATTTGAAAAAAATACATCTTCTGTATCGGCGCATGCGCAATATAACCGTTCAAATAATACCACATTTCAACCGCGTAAGTTCATTTGAACGTTGCGGCGGTTCCGTCGATGTAAGTCGACGTATTTTTTTAGGAAGTAGTGCTTTTTAGCGCAACTTCCATTGGGAAGTATTCCCTGACGTGTACCATGGCGTACTGCGTTGAGGGGTGTACACGTAGTGTATAATACTTCCCTAAGAACAACATAGTTCCCTTTCAGCTCATTCTTCGGTTAGGGGGTTTTGTTTAGGTCATTTCCGCTGATAGTTAGTTCCGCTTTCTCCGCTCGTTCGAGTAAAGATAGTGTTTGGATGTAGGTTAGTTAGTTAGCTTAGGTTAGGGGGCTAATAAATCAAATCTCTGGACGTAGTCAAACGTTGTTCAGTAACGCGAGTTTTAAACGTCTCACTTGGAAACAATAAAAAAAATGAAACTAAACAGAGAAACAAAAATTCTTAGTGAAAATAAACAGTTCCACAACAAACAGCTTTGGACATTAGGATATTTGTAGTTTTGAGAATTTTTTTAACTTTTTAAATTTCCTAATGGAACTCTGCGAGCAACCCTTCACCTAAGCAAAAAGACCTAGGACTTTCGATTCTTGGCGCACGTATCTCCTATCCAATGCCGAGCGAGCCGAAGGAGAGTTCGGAATAGCTAGGGCTTTTCCTTACACTCTACATCGATTATTTCTTTTAATACAAATTCAAACAACAATTCTAAATGAAGCTAAACAAAATGTGACACCAATCAGCTTTGCACATTAGATTATTTGTAGATTTAGGATTTTTTTTTAAATACAAATTCAAACAAAAATTCTAAATGAAGCTAAACAGAGTGTGACACTAAGCAGCTTGGGACATTAGGTTATTTGTAGATTTAAGAAATTTTTTTTAAACTTTTCGAAATACAAATTCAAACAAAAATTCTCTCCCCAACCAAGTAAACTAACTAAATAAAGACTTTCGATTCTTACTACACGCGCCTCGTATACCAATGCCGAGCGAGCGGAAGGCGAGTTCGGCATAACTCTGTCCCTCCCTTAGAGTCGTCTCTCTACGTCCACGGTGGCAAACGACATTTGCCAACGGCCAAACACACAGTACATTTTTTTACACCAATGCCGAGCAAGCCGAAGGCGAGTTCGGCATAGCTAGGGCTCTCCCTTAGATTCGTCTCTCTACGTCCATGGTGGCAAACGACATTTACCAACGGCCAAACATACAGTACATTTATTTTACACCAATAGGCGAGTTCGGTATAGCTAGGCTCTCCCTTAGATTCGTCTCTCTACGTCCACGGTGGCAAACGACATTTACCAACGGCCAAACACACAGTACATGTTTTTATACCAATGCCGAGCGAGCCGAAGGCGAGTTCGGCATAGCTAGGGCTCTCCCTTAGATTCGTCTCTACGTCCACGGTGGCAAACGACATTTAAATTTTTGTTTAACTTTTTTGAAATACAAATTTCAACAAACATTTTTAATAACCCTTCCCCCTAACGAAGTAAAATAATCTAGGACTTTCGATTCTTAACACACGCGCCTCGTATACCAATGCCGAGCGAGCCGAAGGCGAGTTCGGCATAAACCAACCGCCGTCCCGAATGTCGGGGTCGATAAACGGGATTCCGGTCCACAATATGCGAAATGCATACCATGCGAGCGAGCCGAAACGGCGAGCTCGGCATATGCTTCCGAGCTCGCCCTTCTCGCGACGAAAAACATCTCGCATTTTTCCTACACCAATGCCAGCGAGCCGAAGGCGAGTTCGGCATAGCTAGGGCTCTCCCGTAGACCCGCCTCTCCCCGTTCGCGGCGGCAAACGACGTTTACCTACGGCCCCAATACGCGCCCCGAACTTTTCCTGTCCTACGCCTAAACTAATAAAAAAACCGGCGATTTTGCGAAAACGTAGAACTATATCAAAATAGTGATTCACCTACCATTATATTCAACCCGAAATACTTGTTTTAATTATTGTAACAACAGTTACAAGACCCATGTTATGGAAAAAAAGTAGGATAAAATTGCCGTTACACCGAGTGTTTTTCACATTGTATAGACTATAGAGGTAAGAGAGATTCCTTCATGAACAATTTTCCTTTTTTTACTTAAAAATGGTTAATTTGCCTGGACAACTGGGAGAAAGAGACTCCCACAATTTCAGAAACGGTGGAAAGCAATACGGGTAATTTTTATTAAAAATCCAACCCTTGAATTTTACTGTAAAACAATGGTGTTAACGGTAATTCGATTAGGTAATTTTGTCACTTGTACGTCGACAAATGCATCAGGCTTGACAAATAAAGTAAAATGTCCACCGGCAATTGAAACTTAGCGTGCACTTTTTCGCAGAATAAAAAGGCCGAATGTACAGCACTGAATAGAATGGGATCGTGATTGCGAGTTGAATTCGAACTGGAGTGGTTGCGGTATGAATTTTAATGGGGTACGTCGGGGACATTGTCTACAAAAATCCCCTGTTCATGATAGGAAATTATTTTTATTGTATTTTCGAAATGTTATTCCGTTCGCATAGCGCTTCGACGGCGGTCGTCTCGACGCGATGACGTGCTCCTTTTATACGTAACTTGAGAACAATGCGCGCGTGTGTGGATTTTTGGAGAATGCAAAAAGACGGCGTGATGGCTCGAGTGAATAAAGTACCATCAATATCGTTTAGGGCTGCTGCAGCACGCAGATTCAATTTATCAGGAACACGTAACCCGGCTGTCACACAAATTCGTTTGTTTAGAAAATTGGATGTATATATGCGGAAAATGCAGCACGAGCGCAACGTAAATGTCACGCCGCCGGTCTGATTTATTTTTTGCTGTGTATTACACAATTTTGCGAGGTAGTTATTACCTGTTCCGTTTGATTCAAGTAATTACATTCTTCGTCAATATCGGTAGCGTTCAACAGGAGTCGATACTGGGACCGCTCCCCGCCCCAGTTTTCGTTGGTCTTCAATGCCAACGCAGAATTTTCCTCTTCTTTTTCCAAAGAGAGTTTTTTTTTCGTTAATATTTATGTAAATGTACTCTCGCATCCCCTAATCCAATTTCGTTTTTCATTCACATACGCCTCGCATGTCGTATAACGAGAAAATGTTGTAAGAGTGGCTTGTAATTAGGTTCGATATATCAAAAATATTTCTCAAATTAAGATGTTTGAATTAGGGCATTCAGAGGGCGAATTTGTCGTCATTTCGTTTTACAAACGCAAATGAATGTTAATACAAAATTAATTTGCTCTCCTGATCTTCGTCGAATCGATTTTTTCGTATTTACATACCAACTCGGAAGTCCCTACGTGCATTAATTTGAAACAATGTCAAGTCTATGGAATTTAAATCGGATGGCGGAAGTAATTAAATTTACTTAGCGTTGTGAAGTCGCCCGAATGAAAATTGTGCTATCGAATCGATTTTCTGCCGCCTTCGTGACATACTAACAAAAGGAAAAGAATTTTAATCGCGGTCGTTTGTACAGACGTAACGTCAAACTGTGACCTGATGAAATTGCGGTTGACCATTTCGTGGCCCAGTGTAAACGTATTTACTCTATGGAAAGGTAGGGGAGAATTGTTAAACAAGCTCCTCCATCTTACTCCGCGTTCGGTTTTGTCGTGGTGACCCGTAGCATAGCATGTTCATTCGTGATATCATTAAATTGATAACAACCAGAAGTGTGTCTTCAATATTGTTTAAATTGTAAAACGTAGATGTCTTAGCGAGTTAAGAAAGTCATTTTATTTTAATAAACATAGGGAAGTTTACATATATACCGCAACATAGCAAACCTGAACGAAAATATGTCCGGCGATAACAATCCATATCACGAAACGTATTGCGGCAGCTCTTCGAACTTAAAAGTTTCGATCCGTTCTGTGAAAAGCCGAGCAGGTGACCAAAAAGACAGGATTATTATTCGTGTAAAAAGGTCGCGAATGTCTCGTTAAAAAAATAGGGTCCGTTTCGGTATTTTTACCGGGCGAGATTCAAATAGCGAAGAAAGTGGTAGAGTGAGATTCTCTTTTTAGTGTGTTGAAATTTAATTCACTAGGCGTATGCCATTTTGTGAGAGATTTTATTCCGGTCGAAAGATCAAGATAGAGGGGAAAAATACAGGAACGTATATTCAGATGACGTCTAGCAGAAGAATCAACAACTACGAAATAACATCGAGAACATTGATCTAAGCACAACGAACTTGCGCTAGAAATACACAGATGGCGCAATGGGTAACAAACGGTCATAAATATATAATATAGATATATAATATTAATATATTAATTTTAATAATAATCGCATGTTATGAATTTTACATTGAAATCCCTATAATGCGTTACGCAAGTCCCCTGTATACAATATTAATATATTAATAATAATAAGTAATATTAATAATATATCTATGAAAACGGTCGGTATATAATTTCAAAACCGAAAAAAAATGTTACACTTTCCTGCCTCCATTCTAATAAGATCCTCATTTTCAATTTCCAGTGGCGCTAAAAAAGCATTGGTGATTGACAGTGTGTTAATTATGGTTTTCTTTTGGCAAAACAGATCAACTGACCAGGGCCATAAAAAAAGTTACGATACCTACATAAAGGGGACACAAAAAATTAATGGGGCAAAATAAGCACGATAGCGATCATACAGACCTAATGGAGAAGTAGGTGCACTCACTGACCTACGAGACTCCCCCAATAATGGGCAGCCAAAATAAAAGGGCAATGTGCCGAAAAAAAGAATGGGTACAACTAGTACATAAAGAAAACGATCGACGGAGGCTTGAAGGAAGGTTTTGGTGGAGAAATAGGTAAACTTCGCGACCGACTGTGTCTCCACCAGTATTAAGTTTGTTACGATTTAAATTCTTACGCCATCTAGGTATTTCCTTTGTAAATCCATTCAATAAGAAGTAAGTTAGTTTTGCAGTACATTTCTTATTAACCTAGTTCTTTGTTTTGCCGCTTGAGGCCATCCGAATGTTATGGGTTTCTTTTACAATAGTTCTTTGCTTCGCCGCCCGAGGCCGTGTAGATGTTTTCCATGGTATTTCTAATTCTCATCGCTTTCTCTATTGGAGGTTGTACCTACCTGGACAATACCTTCAACATACGCAGTACGCGAATGACATCGCATTTTTATCTAGACCTGCCATTTAATAATAATAATAATAATAATAATAATAATAGTTTATTGTCCTACAGAAAAAGAATCCATTTACAGGACAATTAGCACAAGTTTACATAACAAAATAAATCTTTACACAAATATACCTTGAAATAACAAAGAAAAAGAAAACAATTTTAGCAAGATTGATATTGGCGAACGTCAAGCTATATATGAATTTCTACATTACCGGCAGATTCCACCGCCATTTCAGTGAAACAAACATGTCATTATACGAACATTACCTGTGACTTTACCTACATAGAATTTGTTTACCTGCACTTCGATACATATAGCGTAGACGGTACAACTGAATATCGCGGTAAACGCTGCACTTTGTGACAAAAGCATGAAACTCGGTACACATGTTTATTAGGTCCAAATGAAACTTTCGGCCAGCAGCACCCACCCAAATTTTCGTGTGGGTTCAAAATTTGAACACTTTTGTTCAAAAGGGCGTTCAAGGTTTTAACCTGTTAAAATTGACGAATTTCGGCGTTCTAGGGGGAAAACAGAAATAAAATAGTAGTTTATTTTTCATTGAAGCGAGAATTAACGGTTTCAATTTGAAGACAAAAATTGTGGAAGTGAGAGCAACATTCAAACATGTGTATGGTAACAATGTGGACGTTATTTTATTTATAGAGCGTATGAACGCGGTCTTAAAATGAATTACATTGGCCATCGCTAGATGTCACTATTTCAATGACAAAGCTAAAGTCCCTAGATTGGTAGAGTACCGCAATTGACGCCATTTTGACTCCAACACTTTGGTGGGAAATTTGACAAGACGTCACATTTAATCTAGATAAATCTACAAAAATTTATTTTCGGGTTTTGAACACGGGACCTACCAGCCCCGGAGCACAAGGGTTGCCAGTGCGCTATCGAGGCGATTGTGGTACGGTATTCTTGATTCATAATTAAACCAAATCATCGACCGTTTACCGACTTTCATATACACCATACGTATAAAAAGCCACTTTGTTAAAAATTATTATCATGACCGCTGAAAATTTCCATCAACATATATATGTACTTACTTCACAAACAGATGCTCTTGGAGCTAATTCATCTTTGTTAATAAACTCCATCCACAGTTTAGTTCTCTCTACATTATTCTTATCACAAGGTAACCTAAATAACCTGTAACCACGTTCGCTTCGATTGTTACACCCAGGAACACAACAACCTGGCATTGTTTCAGTTTTTTAAACCAAATAACACGAAACACGTTATCTCTGGCAAACACGAAAACACGATGACGACGAATATCAACAGTGATATCAACGAAAACAGGTTATGATCTGTGGTTATGATATCAACACGATGCCGCGATGCCGTCAGATGTTATCAGCGGCCATTTTACCTCCAAAGGAGTGGACAAATCAATTGCGGTACTCTACCAATCTAGGAACTTTAGACAAAGCTAAAGTCACTAGATATAGAAAGTATCGCAATCATCCGCCATTTTTGGGCAAATTTGCTGCCAACTTAAAAAAATTGACAAATAAAATCTGAAAAGCTGTAATTTTTTATAACCCAGCTTCATAGTACTGTATGTTTTATAAAAATTTATACAGATATCTCCAAACAGGTGGAACAATCCCTAACATTAAAGTTACTAGAATCTGGTAACTTCCGCCATTTTTGGGCAAAAATCATGCGTTCTCTCTCACACGAGCCCAATGAATTGCGGTACTTTCTATATTTAGTGACTTTAGACAAAGTATTGCGTGCAATAACATGTCCACTTCCCGTACTTGTCAAATATTTATTTTTGTATAAAAGGAAGATTTAGTTGTTTCACAGAACACTCCTATCGTATAAAGTCGCTGTCTATTTCACTTCATCAAACACGTTAATGACAAATAGAGTCAAATTCCGAAAACTTGAGACTAGTGCGGCCTCAGGCACACGTTCAGTGTACCATTCAGATACTAAAGATCAGACCACACTGACGGGCTGTGTATCGGAAGTGATGGTTTCATCCTTAATCCAAAAGACGGCGTTACCTGTCATTCTAACCGTTAAACTTGCAGCTACCATCCGAAAGTACGTTAAACCCAATGAATAAAGAATACCAGGAACGAGAATATCAACAATATACGTGCGATCGCAATGGCTTTTGCAAATGGCGGACAGTAGTTTCCTGTTCCAGTGGCGTACCTACCTTACAGTTGTAGAAGGATACAATTTATAAAGAATTTTACACGAAAACAATGTGTCTACTCCGCCTATGACTTTTGTGTAACTAACCTCAAATTACATTCCGATAAAAAATTTGTAAATTTACATGTACTACATAAAAATAATATTGGAATCAATACTTACACATGAAATGTAATTCCCAAACTTTTATTTTTTTCCATTTTGGAGCAACCACAAGCACAACAACTAATCATTATTTTATGTCACTTCAAAAACCACAACAAAAATGAGTCATAAGTGGCTTTTGCGAATGGCCGACTTCCGTCCCACTCTCTCTTGTATACAACCTAATGCTCCTTCCTGGTATTGTTTATTCATTGGTTAAACCACAGCCCGACCGACGCCATCTTGAGGTACCTGACAGTGTACAGCTGACGGGGATACCAACAGACCACAATTTATCTATCCAGGGATACCAACCTCTGTTGATGGTATTGTATATACAGGGTGTACAATATTATTGTAAAAATAAATTCAAGCTGTGTATTTATAAATTTTATTAAAGATCTTGGAGTCACGACCGTAGCTACCCGCATGCTTATCAAGAACTCTTTCTTGCCAGGGTAGAATTTGAAGAACCTAAAGAATGAAGAAGCAAAAGAGTCTGAACATCCGAACAAATGGAAATCAGAGAAACGAAATAATTTTTTAAAAAACTGTAAATTAGCTTGGAAGAATTTAAAGAATTCAAATGCGATTATCTTAACGGAGCTGGAAGAGGAGAGGGTTCGAATACCTTACAAAACTAAAAAGGGTCTGAAGAATTGTATAAAATGGAAGAATCGGAAAAATTCGAAAAAATTTGGCAAAAATTGGATGCAACAGGGCAGAATTTGAAGAACCTGAAATGAATCTGGAGCATTCGAAGGAATGGAGTTCGGAGAAACGACATAGTCCAAAAATCTTGATTAAAGAATTTAAAGTCGAATGAATCTGAAAAATCGGACGTCCGAAGGAACACGTTTTCGGAAATTGTAATTTAACAAAATGGAAACCCGACGGATTGGCGTTTAAAAACTGCCATGCGACTTTTTGCACTGCTCTCCTTATAGAGTTTCTCGATCGCATTTAAGCCAATTAAATTGACAGTAATAATTATTATTTGATGGAAATCTAGTTTGGGCGAGTTCCATTTTTATTTCTACTGAAGGGCGTTCACCTCTCAAGACGAAATGCCGTTGCGTATTTCGCGTATTTACCAGAAATGTTTGTTTGCTTGCTATTCATTCGGCGTACGTCACGCGAGGTGTTAAAATATGTACGACTTTTCGCGGGCGCGCTGTAATTTAGCGTTACGTAAGCGCGTGACCGTGCCAAAAAAAAATAAGGCAACCTTAATTGAGCCACTTTAATTTAATAGTTTATATAGCGAAAGTAACCGATAAACTTTTCTATTGTTACTATGTCGAAATAGATTAATAGAGAATGGAGTTTTAACATATTGAATGGATTAGAAATTTTAAATATGGACGACTTTCGTTAGCGAAATCGTTACCATATGCTGAATGATCTTGTGTAAGGGTGGACGAATAATCGTTTTTTAAAAATAATTTAGTTTGATGAATCAATAATGAAATTATTCATTACTTGGATTAATCGACGCTAACTGATTATCAAATAATCGAAGCATAATGGGAATCTGAGGAATTTTTGAAATTATTCGGAAAGCTAATATTCTTTGGAATGTGAAGCCTTCACTCAACTGTCCGAATTTTCATGATAATGATTTTATGAACTTTTTTGGAAGCGATTTTCACAATTAATATTTTACTATCAAAACATACCATTACCAAAACCTACGTTTTTCAAGATTATTATTCATGTTTCACTGTCAAACGAGGGATTCAATACTGAAAAGTTTACTTTTGCATTTCTCGAAATCGTACGCCAATTTGAACATTTTATCTTTAAATTTCAGTAGCGATTTAGCAAAACCCTCAACCACCTTTTTGTTTTCGTAACACGCGTTAAACGTAATAAAAAATAAACAAAAACTCACTCACCCTCACAAGAACACATGCAAAATGTCGTAGCTCGGTAGTTTACCTGCAAAAAAATAAAAACGTTAAAAAATACATAGACTAGTTTGAAAATACTAACTACTCGCGCCAGTGGCGTGATCTTCCAAACTCATTTTTAAACTTTCAGTACCAAAATCAAATCGTTCAATTCGGATCAGCTATAGTAGAACACGCTGTACATTTCCATTTGAACGGTCTAGTGCTCCACGTTGGGCGCCAATTATTGTCGATCGAAAATTGCAACGCCCGCCTCTCGCTAATTATTAAAAACAGTATACTAAATTCTTGTTTACACAACTCCGTTCGCAACATCCTCGTACTTTTCAATTAACGCGCACCATAAAAAGTCCATTAATTACTTTAAGCGTGATAATTTATTAAAACTTCGCAAACGCTTCAGGTTTCTTTTGGGGTTTGCGCCGCCGTTGTATTTAATATAGGGGAGTAATTAATAATATACGTACACGTTTAATAACTGGCTCGAAATTCGACGTGTAATGGGGAACAATATTGCCCCCGTATATTAATAATTAGTTTAATTATGACGTGGAGCGTGCAAGGACGTTTTACGCGACGAAAATTTAGCCGGTTTCCAGGATAATTGCCGTGAGTCCTCGTAATATATTGGACAGTTAAATGTATTTGTGTCTTTCGCTTATAATCCAGTTAGGCTAATTACGTCATAAACAAAAAGAACTGGCACATAAATTATGTGCGAACTTTCCAAAAGGGAAGGAGCTAGTCGATAATCTAATAATCGATTATTTGATAATACATTATTAGAAAAAAACGTACAAAACCATAGGGATGTTAGTAATAGTGAGGGTCGTCTAGAAGAGTTGGTCTATTAATATTAATTAATATTAATATATTATTTATTAGGATTGGCAGAAAACCAGAAATCTTGGAAGCGATTGGAAAACCACCAAAGCAAATTGTGTACACGACATTAAACATTAACTTGGCAGTAACTGCATTAAAATGACAGTAGAGACATTGAAAGATAATAGATGCCTGGAAAGTTTTTCTTCTCGAAAACGAAAAAACCGCACCTAAGACCGAACACCTCATTTTTTCCGAATAAACTAGAGGTCCATAATATGCCGTACCCTAAAATTTTCAAAATTTTCGTTTCTTATTTTGTCGCAGGAACGATAACAGATAGAAGGATCGAACTGGCAACTTTCTAATTTTGTAATAATATTTTCAAATTTACTTCCCCAAGATATACAGTGTGTATATGACTGCCTGGGGTAATCAGAAACCATGAGATACACAGTCGGTTAAATAGAAAAAAAGCGACTCATTTTTGATCGCCCCTTATCAGTTACATGAACCATCAATAACTTAGACATTTTGTCAACCCTACTACACCAAAATGTTACAAATGTAATAACCTCAGTAATAACAAACCTTTTTGATGACTTAAATAATACACAATTTTTAACAATTTTGGTGTAGCAAGCGTTGACAAAATGTCAAAATAATTCATTGATGGTTCCTTTAAATGTCATAATAAAGAATCATTTATTTTTTCTACTCATATGGGTTAATAAATACATTAAACGTTCCAATTTTATGAAGTAAGAGTATAAATTCCTCACATTATTGGATAACAGCAGTGAGTAATAATTAATCACTGGGCGTGCCTTTAAAAAACTCACCGCAGCCAGCCAATGAGAAAGTTTGATAAAAAACAAAGAATCAATCTGTCAAGTTATCTTGTTGTAACTTTTCTTTGTATCGAAACATAGGACTTGCCCAAATCTAAGAATTAAATTTAATAACAGGAAAAACACAAATGCAAATGCAAAATTGTATAATTGAAAATCAATATTAAATTAAATAAAACATCCCACGCTAATTTAGAAAATTAAGTTGCTGAATTGAACTCAAAGGAAAAGATCACTACTACCGACGCAATTCGAATTTGAAAGTGTCAAGATGGATAGCAAAAATGTACGCCGCCAAATATAACAGAAACGGCAAAACAATTATGTTTAAATGTATAGCCGGAAAAGTCTAAACATAAATATGGAAATGTATATAAACATTTCATGGATTGGCAACTCTCAAATGCCATCAGCTCTTTTTCCGAAAATTTTCTTCTCGCTTATTTTCATGAACTAGAATATTTCACTCGGAAATAAGTATCGTCATTATCATTTCGTTACGTTGTTACGCCCAAGGTTACACCATTTTCTCGACCTAAAAGACAACTATTTACAAAAGGATCTTCAAAGTGTAAAAATAGGAAGTGAGGTTAAGTATTCGTACAAATTCTGTTACTTCGTAAGTCGCACATGCCTGTTACTTTGTCGTAGTTTTGGTAGTATCCGCATTATTCAATGTTTAGGCAATTAGCTATAATTACATAGCAGTAAACCCACAATTTAAACGAAAACGATCAAATTTTAAGAAATGAGAAACGAAAGCATGACAACCTTTTGACATCTCGGATATCGGATCTCACTTGTCACAGTATGACCAACTTTAAATATTGACAAAATAACTCTTACCAACCCCAAATGCAATTGGTTTGATAGCAAACGATAAGTTTGAATATTTTCATTAAATTTTGCCAAATATTCGTAGAAAAAGTATAGTATTCTATTCGCATGTAATGGCTATTACTCATTCGAATGAATTACGGCACTCGCCTTCGGCTCGCGCCGCAAACACATTCTCATGAGTAATAGCCACCATTACATGCTCATATACTATATTTCGAGATTTATTTTATAGAATATGTTAAATTGACATTTCAATAGGTTTGAACGAGTAGGCTAAGCCTTCTTTAACCGTAAGGATATAAAGTGATCACGTTAACCGTTAGGGTAGATAAAGTGAAACAGATGACTGTGCATTCTAATTACATCTGTCATTATTATTTCAAATGCACGATATAAAATGACGTTAAGAACATACGACAATTCGGTTTCTATGGAAACGATCGCGACGACAGAACCTGAGCTTGCTATTTTTAACGTCTAAATTAAATTCAGGATTGTCAGAACATAAGATCGTAATTTGTTCTATACTACTCCGGTATTTACCTTACGGACTTGGAAAACTGCAGGAAAACCTAATTCGGAGCAGCCGGCAGAAAGCTCGAAACGGATCTAAGGAGATTCCCATCCCTGTCACAGATGAAAAATTCTTACCTCAGCCCACGTTCGAACACCCGACCTCCGACTTTACAGCCCAACGCTCTACCATTGAACTACAAAGTCGGTGCCATACATCGTTGTATTCGTAACAAAAATCTACCAGGGTTGGCAAAAATCTGGGTTTTGGATGGGGTTTTAGGTATTTGTGTTGGGTTTTTGTGTTTTTCTTGGGTATTTGGGTAATTTTTGGGTATTTGTCGAATTTCCGGAACTCTAACCTCAAATTATAGAAAAATAACATTAATTTTGAACTTAGACTGGTTGTTTTTGGTTAAGTGTTAATAAATAAATAGAAGGAGTGTTTTAGTGTGTTTCTTTTTGATATGTGAATAAAATAATAAAAATGAGCCACTTTAAAAAAGAGAAAAAGTTGTTTTAGGTTGTTAATTATTATTTTTATTTTGTTTTTGTTTCTAATGAAAAAGCCGTTTCGTATTTTATATTTTAATGTACCTGTCTGTTTCCAAGTAAACTACCATTATATTTTGTTATTAAATACTATATAAAAATTATCTCGATTTTGTCTCATTTTGTGTCTCAAATACTTTGGGCTTTTGTATGGGTTTTTGTATAGGTCGTTGGGTGGGTTTTTGACACAAAAACCCTGTGGGATTTTTAAATGGGGTTTTCGTTTTGCCAACCCTGAAATCTACTCAATAAACTATGTACTTTTTTCCGGTCCATATAAAAATATGAAGTTGATGATGATTTCGCAAACAAGAAACGTGGGCGCCATTTTGTAGAGCTTAAAAAGTGCTTATGAGGAAGTGTTATTTGTTTTTTGATATCTTTTCAAACAAAGCCAGAAAAAATAAAAACGAATATTGTTAACTTCGATTTTTTCGAATATCTTCGAAACTGATCGGAATTTCCACATTTTTAAAACATCATTTTACTACGCCCTAAAATGCGCAATCGACTGTGTATCTCTTAATGGTTTCCGATTTCACCCTGCTGTTCATTCTTATCTTGGTATTAAATTATTTTTAAAAAAATGCTGGTTTTGGTCCTCTCTATCACTGATTTTTTAACATATCATCATATTAAATGCATTTTAACATTGGAAATGTTTACGTTCTCGTATACGGGTACAAAGTTTCATTCAACATTCACTAAGCAGACAACTGCTTAGTCCACTCACACTTTTTCTGAATACGGGTGTTGCAATCAGGGTTTCACTGCTCCTATCCCGTGCAGTTGACTCTGAGGTTCGAAGAATGATCCAACAATCGTAGAGTTCAATCTCACTCTTTACAATCAAAACACAAATCTAACTAAACAATTTACAAAAGCGTGAAACTTACAACGAAAACTAAACAAACAACACTAAGATACAAATTCAAATAAAATAAACCAACTTTGTGCTTATTCCGTAAATAATCCCCCAGATTTATTGTAATAAATTGAAATATTCTGATATACAGGGTGTCTCGTCATTATTATCAACCTTGTTTACACAACAATTTCGTTACGTTGGCAGCGATTTTCAGTAGGGATAATTTAGTTTGTCACTAGAAAGTAGCACTGGTTGCACATACGAACAAGGGAGACAAAACCTATCAAGTGTCGTATATATTAAGATAAAGGTCACGATATTTCCAATTTCCGTTAAGAAATTGAAGTTCATCATCGTCGTCCCAAGAAAATCATAGCCTCGCCGAGAACCAGTATCGGACTAGTCAAGGGCGAAGACAAATGGAGACCATTCGAAAGCCACAGGCCATGGGCATCGACAAGGAATTACAATTCGGTAGTATAGAGTTTATTAATATTTACGGCTTGCGTATTAGGTGTATTTACGAACTGAGTAACAATTTACATGTATTTGATTTATAATTTAATTAAAAGAGCACCTAGCAATTCAAATGCATGGGAATTTTCATAATAAATGTGATACCGCATTATTCAAACTTGCTATTGTAACGTAAATTACCTGGGTTATTCATTTAGACTGTAGATTTACAATACACAAGCTCGAAATCAGTACTCACCAATTCGGCATAGATGTTGAAATTTAAATTAAATACGATTCAATTTGCATATAGGAAGTTCCCGAATAAACACATGATATTTCTCATCCGCCTTCATTCCTTATCGCCGGCGACTAATCCCTTATCGACTTGATGACGACCTGATGGCGTCGCGATGTCGCTCTAGATTCCTAGAATATTCGCTATATTATAGTTATAGTTATTTTTGTTTATTTCAATGTAAGCACAAGTATTGGATGTGTCATAAAAAGTATAATAAAAATTTAGTAGTTACGAACATGTAGCATTTTACAGTACAGGGTGGTAGCTCACCATTAAACTTAATAATAATGCACTGCGCAACAGAGACATGCACTTTCCGCAGACATCACGATAACTGATACACGAATGAACGACAATTGCTTCCCCCACTCATGATATCCCCGCTCAACACCTCTAGAGTGGGGGACAGTCTCGCTGATATTTGATTGGCACTCGTATAAACGGTGTATTATATTTATTGTTTAATTAAAAGGGTCTAGCAATTCAAACGCATGGAAATTTTCATAATAAATGGAACATATATTTAATTACATGATTTATTTACAATTAATTATTAATGAATTTAAAACAGTCCCTATAATATAATATTTAGATTGATTTATATCAAATAATTATTTATTACTCACTTATACTCACATTTATTATTTATTTATTTATGGTATGAGTGGCAATCCCGGGTTAGAATTGAAATTAAACACCATTCAATTTGCCAATATATCACACCAAAGATTTCTGAAAGTTTTCACCCGAATTACTTATCGCTGGTGACCCTGCTGGTGACTAATCCTTTATCGACTTGATGGCGCCCCGATGTCGGTCTAGATTTCCAGAAGTATTAGATATGTAAACAAATGTAACACATAAATATGTAAATATGAAAATATAATAACACCTCCTCCCGAAATTCTTTGGTCGAATAGTACCTACGCTCTCTTTAAGAAAAACTTTTCTTAAGATCACCTTAAGAGTTCTAGGGCAAGTTTGAAAACCATAGAATAGGGATTTAAAATTCAGTTGTCTATTACCATAGAATAGTGGATTATTGTACAATATGTTCGGGCATATACCGTGTTTTACTACTTATTAATGCCAACATTTATTTAAATTGGTTGGGAACTTAAAATAAGACAAAATCATTAAAGGAATAAAAGAAATTCGCGAACCTCTTGATAACACATATTTATATACTGCTATGTGCAATGGAAAACGGTCAGTAAACCGCCCACAAGCATCTATCCAGTTAGCTCAATTGTTTATAACTTTCCCAGGTTAGTCCGCTACTACAAAAAATCTCGATAAGACTTTAATTTTATTAATCTGAAAGACACTTAGTACGAGAACTCTTATCTAGGTCGTAATTTAGGGCCGATTAAACACAACACACAAAATTGGCAGATGAAACAAATTTGTTAGACAAAATTAATCGATAAGTTGAGAAAGAGAGAAGAACAAACGACTTATGAACAAAGTACCCCGCACAAGCGATCGATTGAACAAATTAATTCAAGAAATCATAATTACAACAACAAAAAATAACTGATTTTGCCTCTGGAACTTCACGTTTTTGCATACATTTAAATTTCGATTTAGACCACACTGACTTTGTTTGAATTACAGATGTAAAATTGACTTTTTGATGGTGGAAAACTCCCTTTAAGGAGTACTGAAAAAACCATAAGCGATAAACGCTCCATAAAAACAACACTAAGACCATAGAACAACAAACTTAGAATGGAAACTGTAATGTAATGTAAAAATGACGCGCCATCTCGTGTATGTTCTCAGCAGCTTTTTGCGTGAATGGCGCCAAATTTAAATATTAAAATGTAAGCTACGTCCGCATGATACTGAATTTCTCCGGATCTGTAACAATATTGGATTTGACTAGCTGAAACCTAAAAGGTAAATGAATCCAGCCAGTGAAATCCAATTTTGTTTGTTAGAGATCCAAATAAATTCAGTTTAATGCGGATGGACCTCACCAGCCAGGGCCTTCAAAGAGTACAGAGCACTTGTTTTATAAGTAACAACTCCAATTAATCCAATCAAGGAGTTATATTTAATTTAATATGATTATACAAGATACAAGATCAACTTCATGGAACTCTACTGTATGATGCCCTCGAGATCGTTCTAAAAACAAAATATGTAGCAATTTATTACAATTCAATTAGTGCTACCTGCTAAATATAATGTGCGAACTGCCACACGCTTTAAATCTCTTCGTGTTCCAGGTTCTAAAGCGCAGCCAGAAAAAGGACGTTCACAAACCAAAAAGTTTTGTGTAAATTTCTTCCACATTATATTCTAAACCAATTCTTAAAAACTTCGGGCTCCATTTTTGGGAAACGTCTTCACAATTCGTCACACAACATTTACGTTCTCGACTTGTATATGCATAATTCATTGTAATAATGAATAGTAATTATACTTAAAGCACAATAAGCCGTCAATCATAATTCAAAATTCAACTGTCATAATGGCGACCACGCACAAAAGTCACTAGATTTAGTAACTTTAACACGCCCGCTAACTATGCGCCATCTATTGAATGTTCTCCAAACTAACTATATTTGCACTCAGTTGTTCCCGTTTACGTTTCCCTTCTAAGTTTTTTGTTCTGGGACTAAGACTAAACATTCATTTTTTATCACGACCATTTAAATCTCTCTAAATCCTCTCTAACTTTCTTCCGTAAAACTTTACAATTAAACAAGACTGACTGTCGATTAACCGTAATTAGTTGAATGGGTTAGAGTAATAGCCTCCGATTAAGTCGGGATTAAATCCGTTACGTGCGCCCTTAAAAAAACTTTTGACTTTTGACACTAGTCTCGTATTATTAAGACGTCTGGAAAGGACGTAATTAAGTAAAGAAATTGTAATTTTTGGAGGTAGATAACCGAATGTGGTGTGTCGGTTGGAAAAACCTACTTTCCGTTTCATTAATTACAAGGGGAGGGATATTGCCACGCTTTCCTGCAATTACTTTCCCGTAAAAACCGCTACCGAATCCGATTATTTACTGTTCCCGCTTAGAAAAATTGCTGGGCGCTTTCAGTTTGCTGTAGCATTAAACAGTAGCCGCCCATCGCTTGCCATTTAGAATTTCTGGGACCGCCGTTCTCCAGTGGACAACAAAGTTCTAAAGAAGGAATCGTCGGAGGTTGAGATCGAACAGAAGCAGCTATCTTTCCACTTGAGAGAGTGTGTAGGATAACAGAATATCGTTCCGCCGTTCAAAATAAAGTCGTCAAACAATAATTTAATAAAGTCAGTCCATTTTGCGCTTGCATCATGTCTGAATTGCCCCATTTGTGCCAAAGGAAGTGGCACACGTAAAATCTAATTTCGAAAAGAAAAAGTAGCTCTCCTACTTCCTTTCGTCAGAACGAAATTAAATTCGAAAGGCCCCACTTAGTAGAGATCCGGCTTTATTTACTTCAAAGATAAATCTTACTTTTATATGGGCTCTCCCATGTGTATCCGTAATGCTATCGCGGTTTAGTTTTTGAGCGATGAAAACATGTTTACGCAAAAACGACCGTTAAAATCATCGATCCGCTGCTACGTTGATGATAACGCAACGGTCGAATTGGCAGACAGGATAGCTAATATTTACGGGAGGGTGGTTTCAGCAACTGATATCTGCCGTGTAATTTCCCCTTTTATAGGCATGTTTGCCGGTAAATCTCTTCGGACGGGGATGATTTTTTACCTGTGTGGCATTTTTGAAGCGAGGTTAATTGGTCTTAGCTCCAAGAGGCGAAAGAGTGGAAGATATGTTTGTTGGATGGGGGTTGGGAGAATTAAGCCCGAGATGTGTATTCGCGAGGGATAAAAGAAAAGGGAAGGATAATGCGTTGGCGTGTAAATAAAAGAAAAATTAAAGTTTATTTTGGCTTGTCCAAATATTTTACTTGTTCTAAAGTTCAAAGAACTCGTCCCTAAGTAGGTGAACGAAAAGTGCAAGATAACCGAAGAAGGTACACTCACGGGACTTATTAAAATATTTATATACATCGGTTTCCTCACTACGTATTCAACGGGATTATCGTATAAATCCGCCTATCCCGCTTATTGCCGATTTGCACATCTATCTCTATCATTTTGCGCGTTTACCTCTTTTCTTACGCCTATTTTACATTGTACGCGTTCTTTTATTTAGATTCTCCCCGTCAAAACAGATTGGGTGCGAAACAAACACAGATACCGGATACTTTAGTAGGTTTTCACGCGCGAGTCTGAAAGAAAAGGAACTATAACTGAATCCACTAAGATGGAGGATGCCGTGGTTGTAACGGCTTAGTTACATTTCCAAGGGTTGGAGATCCCACTCGTAGAAAATGAATCTCTACGGCACTGGTAAATTTTTACTGTAACAATTAATTTCTTATAATAAAATAATTCATACCACGGCTAGCTCAGTAATGAATAAACTTTTAAAGATTCTTACCTTGCGGAAGGTTGGTTCTTTATCTCCACTTATAATCTGAAAGTTAAAACCTGATGCCTCTGGTTTGATCACTCTCAAGTAAATACTCATAATTTTAATGGTTTAATTTCCTTAAATTTCTCGTAATTTAAAATCTTAACGTAATTCATTCAACGAATACAATTTAAAAATTCAAGTAGATCTCGTGATCACGTTCCAAATGTAATTAATTATGTAGATTTTTACTATTTGTAATTACTCCAACATCTGGTACATTTTCCTACTAAAAAAACGCCTCTGGATGCTCATTAAAAGTTTACGTCACAATTAATGGGCAAACAAATCACCAAAATCTTTGGATTGGGTTCGCTTATCATTCATAAAAAATACACAAATTTGTTCCGTGGGTCGACCTCTTCGAGAATATTAAATTGAGCAAAACATTTTTTAATACAAAATCCCCAAAACGATCGACTCCTATTACACAATGAAAAAAATTGAATTTATCGATGAGTAAACGTTTTCTCTCATTGACAGCTGTTTCCTTCCTTTTAAAAGTAGCCAACATTTAGAAAATTGAATGGTGGAACGTTTGGTGAAATATAATCGGACTTTTTGTATCGCCTAGTAAAATTGACTGCTCGTTGAAAGTGAATCTCGAAAGATGTATGACAGATTGAATCCGGAAGAAGCTGGGCTTCGATTTCTCGAACTTTAATAGTTTTTTCCAATGTTCGGCAGTACGGAAATGTCCAAAAAATTACCCTTATAACTTATGGTATACTCGAGGGTATACTAGCAAAAGCATGAATTTATTGTCATTAAACTTTTTTACCGGTTGCCGTTTATTGTAAAAATCTATTCACAACCCATACACATAAACAAATGTGTAATAAAAAACAAATGCATTTTTTTAAATAACAATTTATGTTAGCACCCTTATATTTTTTTTCAAGCTGTTCATGATAGGTTAATGGTGAACATATTGAACATGCATTGCGATGAAAACTAAGTGGTTTACAAAATCAAAGTCGAAGCTCTTTTCTGGCGTCACTGTCAAGTGTACTTTTTCTTTACAACTGCCCCAATTCAGTTCAAAATTAATTAAAAGAACTCTATGAATCAATAAATAATAACATTAAAATAAAGTCATCAGGCAAGCAAAAGGAGATAACTAATCCTCCCAGTTAAATTCAATATAAATTAAGTTAGCAGTTCGCATGTTTTGGCAACTTAAATTAAATGACCAATAATTAACATCCGGACGCATATTCCGAACGGGTTAATTTTAATTAATCGAAATAAAGTGTAATGTAACATTGCAACTCGATTAATTATCTGTCCCTGAATCCCGCCCCACCGATTATATTATAATTATAAAAGCTACTTGCAAATATTATATCTCTAATTCAATTAATTAATGTTAATTGAAGAGCATTTACCTTGTAGTGAATTATGCTTAACTACCTCCCGAGCGCTTTCTTTATAAGTTTCTTAAGAACATAAACAATTAGGCATGCTAGAAACGTACATTTTTCGCCTTTATGCCTTTAGTCTCTTAACCGAATTCTGCTTATGCCACACGTCATGGTTTATTCGGAAAAAGGGCACGTTACGCATATCAGTAACAACGGGGGTGTAACATAAACGGGCGTCTACGAAATCACAAACGCATCCTTTATTTCTATTTTAAAATTTCAGTTAAAGTTAAAGATTCTGACTGCGTAATTATTAATTAACATGTAACATGTTACGTTCTCAAATAGCAACGGAGATATTGATTTTCTTTAACTAAATAAGTACAAAATTAAAGAGGATTTGTAAGCAAATGTAAATTTAGATGACATCCCTCGATGCCGGCACTCCCGCGAATAGTGCGAAAGATTAGTGAGAGAACACGAAAGCAAAACTATCGGGTAATCTCATTTACGGTTTAAGTAGATTCCGTCTTGCGAATTGTGCCGTACTGTCAGATTAACCTAAATTGAGTAATTTACATGACACGCGATAGTTTGCATTAGTATCCAATTTGACAGCTCATTTCGAATTTGACTGCGGCGGAACTTTTTCGAAATGTAAATGGAGCGAGCGTCTTTCCGCCGACTTAATTTATTTCATCCGAAGTCGCTACATTAAAATTTTAAATTTCGATCAGGAATCTAATTAAGGCCGACACTTTGGCCGATCAAATCTCGCCTCTGCGATGTTATTTTTAGGTTTATTAATGGGTTCCGTGTTTTTTTTTTCGTCTCTCGCTGAATGGGAAATGTCATCGCGGGCCTGTTCGACATCTGGTCCAATTTGCATGCGTGTGTGTCATCCATTGACGATGTGTAATTTGTAAATAAAACGAGCGACTGGGATTTTATAAGGATCGAGCGGCGAAAAGTATTTGAAGACTGCTTTCGTGATCACCGCAAAAGTCGTGCCAAGCGATTTTGTATGACATTCTCATTGCAATATTGCATTCCTTTTATGAGAATCGGCGAGAAGCACCGGGAATGCAAGCGATCTTAGGAAATTCACATGCACCAATTGAATTTCGATTTGAAAATCGCTAAATTAAAAATCGGTTTTTTCGTTTTTGCAAACTATTTTTTTCTGACTTTAATATTTGACCAATGACACCCCCACAGCGCCTTTTAATGCTCTTTCAGGTGGAGTTGTTAATTTTGTTATTCGACGTTTCGTCTTTGCGGAACCATCATCAATTTTATTTTATTAAATACGATCATGATATTCTGAACATTATGTGCAGGTGCACCATCCTGTTGTATCCTACAGTCGCCATCATTAAAAGCCCCCTCTAAATCGTTCTGCATTAAATGTAAGTAGCGCTTTGATGTTAAAGTATGGTGGTAAATCTTGTACCGAAAATGCCAGCCCACATATTAAAATCAAAATGGTGTTGATACTTAGACGTTGTATTTAAACGTGGATTGGTTCCAGACCAATAGTGGACATTTCGTCTATTAAATTATTAAGACTGCTACTATTCATAATCATACTCTCATCAGACCATATTATTTGATAAGGAAAATTTCTAAACCCGTTTAGTGTAGATGTAGTTAATTGAGTATTATACGTTTCATTTACAATAGTTCTTTATTTACGCCGCTAGAGTTCACGCTTTCTGCACTTCTATCCCTAATTTAATTTTGTCTTGCGCACCAGCCGTACTTGTTCCTTTTCAGAGAAAATCCAGCATTCACAGTGGTTACATGCACATTTTTTTCTCGATACGCCATTACTGTTCTTTGACTGATGTCTACCTGAAACGGGCTCGTTGTAGTAGATATCACCATATTTCTTTGGAGTGTTTCCCTATCTCGGCTGTGTTGTGGCTGCTCCATTGATTACGCTTAGCGGATTTATATCTGCAAGTAATTAGGGTGCTGTATGTACGAATATCGTTCAACATTGTTCTTAATAGGTATTTTTTTGGGCTTCGTCTTCTCTCATTGCTCTCTCCTTGTTTTCTCCTAATTTTCTTCTTCTTTTGTCACATCGAAGATTTGTTGGTTATACGAAGATATTAGTTACCGTTGCTTTGTAAATTCGTTTTTGAAGTTGCAGAGGCCCATTCCGAAACCAATATCTACGATTTTTAGTTTATTTATTTATGGTACCTCTTGTTCTAAGCCCTCAACAAGCTTACGCCCAATTGCAGAGTGACCACATAATGTTTTCTTGAGGTGCCCCTGCAGAAGGTCTTAAGTTGTTCTATAATTCTCCGGTATTTACCTTATAAATTAGGAAAACTGCAGGAAAACTAATTCGGAGTAGCCGGCAGAATGCTCAAAACTGATCTAAGAAAATTTCCATCAGCAGATGAAAAATTCCTAAACCTACCCCGACCTCCGGTTTTGTAGCCCAACGCTCTGCCACTGAAAGCCGTTGAGTTACGTTACTTGTATCATAACGAAGAGTTTGCTAGTGATATCTTGATTATATTTTAAATCCTTCAAATTCTTGTATAGAAATTTAGTTATTTGTTATCACGTTTATGCTTTTATACATCCCATTTGTACGGACGATTCGTTACCGATCAAAATTTTGATTCTTATTGAGTATTAATTACAATTTTAGTATTAAAGTACTCGAGGGTCAGACGTTAGACATTGCTACCACAATATTTATTAGCCGCGGTATTCACTATCCATCTTATTTTTTTTTGGTGATATCTGTTACAGATAAGGCAGAAAAGCGCCCTTCTGAGCTCAAAAGGTCGTTACGACCAGGTTTCAAAGGTAATTTTTATTTTCGACGACTCCTTGATATAACGTTTGATTACATATTGGTTTTCGATACAATCGAATTGTACTAGCTGCATTGGTTTGATAGTCATTTAACAACTACAGCTCCGTTGTTTTCTGCGCGAGCCTGTTTCGATTTTGATAACTTCCAGACTACGAGTAGATTAAAAATTGATTTAAATTTAACTATTAACATTTCAGACCTACATATTACAGTGTCCTATTTGTAATAGTTTGAATAATTTATTAAATTACCCTCGATTGAGACATAAATTCTTGTTTATATTAAATTAAACCATAAGGTGCTATAAATCATTGAATTCAGAATAAGAAGGGCTTTAACTCGGGCTTTAAGAATCCGATTTCGGTATATCATATGACGTTAATGAGGGTTCCGAAAAGATAAAACGTGAGATTAAAAAATCAAAAACGCCAACTTAAAGCGCATTAAACGTTGCTGTGGAGAAGTGTCATTGGTTATGTTCAAGGTGAAATATTAACGCCAGAAAAAAATCCGAATTTTTTTAAATGTTACAAAAACTTTTCTAAATACCATATTCTTAGACCTTTGATTGTGCAACTTTTCTCCCATTTAACAAAATCTGAATCTCTCGCCCTTTCTAAAATGCCCATAGTGGCCTCCGTATCTCGGACAGAGTGTAGATATAAGATTTCTACGGAAATTTCAAAGATTTCTTTTGTTGGGAAACTTCAAAAACTCTTTCTGAAAAGATTTCTAAATTAGCATAAGTATCAAAAACATAACTTTAATTTTTTAAAGAATTTCTACAAAAATTTCAAAGATTCATAGAAATGTTATCCAAAAGGAGTTTTAACGCATGGAAATATTTTCAAAAATGATCATAAACCAAATTTGTAGGGTTTCGAGGAACAAAAAGCGTGTTCCTACAAAGATACATGTTTTTTTTTTATTTACGGTTCCTAAAATAGGTTCAAAATTTCTAGAATGATGAAATTCCTTAAAAGTAAAATTTTTAGAAATCAGTAAAAAGGTTTTCACCCGTAACTTTAGCGCATTTTCCGTGCATTTTCTAAAATTTCAAAAAAATATCTCCATAAATAATGAGATATGTTTGCCTTAACAGAAGGATCTGTCATTAAAATTTCCAAAAGATATCTCGATAAATAACACAGGTGACATTTCCCACCCTGCGCATGCGCCCATTAATCGTCAAGATTTTTCTTGGTTCAGGTGCCAGAGCTATAAGCTACCGAATTTAAAAAGAACGAACTAAATATTTTGAAAACTGTCTCGGGCTGACAGACAGAGAAAATGGTTGCAATAGTGCACCCTAAAGTCACTAGATATAGAAAGTACCGCAATCATCCGCCATTTTTGGGCAAATTTGCTGCCAACTTAAAAAAATTGACAAATAAAATCTGAATAGCTGTAGTTTTTTATAACCTAACTTCATAGTACTGTCATGTTTTATAAAAATATATACAGATATCTCCAAACAGGTGGAACAATCCCTAAAATCAAAGTTACTAGAATCTGGTAACTCCCGCCGTTTTTGGGCAAAAATTATGCGTTCTCTCTCTAACACACGAGCTCAATGGATTGCGGCACTTTCTATATTTAGTGACTTTAGTGCACCCAACATCGTTGGAAAATGGGCTACAAAACGATTCTGGGTTGGTTTTGTATGGGTTCTTATGTACGTATGTAGACAGGTGTCAGATGACGATCAGACGATATAAATGAATGAATGACGTAGGTCTGTTTTAAGAGAGTGCGATCACAATCTAACGGGAGATATGGAAATGAGGTTAAAAGGAAAAAATGAGCTGAGCTCAAATTTCGAAAGTAAACGTACCTTCAAAATTAGTGAAGCTGTTACGTTTTTGAGAACTCAAATTTAACTAAACGTCACATACCTTTTTGGTGAACTGCAAATGCAAAATCACGATCCGTTAGTCAAAATGGTCGCACGACAAAACGCGTTTCCGTCACAATAAATATACACAAACTGAATTAAAATTTGTTATCTGCTCTAATCGGGTTTCTTTTAGGTACCTGCGCGTACATTTTGAACACGTGTTCACATTGACCGTTAATGGTGAATAATTTGTTGATATATTTAGGTAGGCGATTTTCTTTTCACTATACTAAATAGATAAGAGACGCTTTAGGCGTCTGCAACGAGGCTAAATGTTGGTTTCGGTAATAATGTCAAAATATGCTATACAGGGACACTAGTTTTAGGAATGATTTTATTCAATGACTCAAGGAATGAACTTCCAAATGTTTCTTCCTATCATTATCCATGACTAAGAGTACCTAATGAATCTCTGGGTAAATTATGGATTAATAAAGCGCATCTTTTTAAACCGAAATAGCTTTTGTTTTGACATCACCAATGGATATATTTCTTGCAGACGTCTCAATCGCCCTTTGTGAGTGCCCTCTTCCGACAATCCGTTCTTGAGGTATAAGGGAATATACCCGATTACGATAAGAATTAGAGTACCATGAAGGATAAAACTAGTTCCACCCCCCCCCACCCTCCCGTGCTTTGATAAGAGGACAGAAAGAAGGGCAGTAGTTGGTAGAAAACGGTTCTTTTTCGTTGAGACTTTTAATTAGAATACAATAAGAGATAAAATTAATTTTTAACCCCCCCCCCCTCAGGCCCCGTCGCTAACTGATTTCGAAGAACATGTGTTCCCCCCCCCCCCATTTTCTAAAGTTTAACTTAGCACCACTAAAGGCATGCGTATGCAAAATCTGAGACCAATTAGTTGTCGTATGTAAAAGTCGAGGTAAAAGCTATGCACGTTTTACTTACAAAAACAGCATCTCAGGAAATAATTCGTGGGGGCGCCGAACGAAATTTGATGGCCGTCTGGCACACCTTCGAGGTATAGGCTACCTACTGCAAAAAATTCCAGGACTTTAGGACCATTCCCCTAGAAGTAGTTCAAAACGATAGAAGTGGGTCCGGACGGACGAACAAAACGCAAACAATACCACATTTTTGCTAATTCTTAAAAAATGCGCTACAAAATATTTGTTATTACCTTCAAAAGCAAACGAAAAGCGCATTGCATTAGATCAATAAGGAAAATGTCCATAATAGGTTTGTCAATTTGAATCAACAAACATTAAATTTGACAGCAACATTTTAACTTTCAGTTGTAAAATACACACTATTTTTACTCGAAGATTTGGTCTACCTGTTAAGGGGTTAACTTGGCAGTTATTATACAGGGTGTCAATTTTAAAACTTGCAGTCGGCCATATTTTCCAAACGAAAGAAGATATTGAAAATCGCGAAAAATAGTTTCGATTTTATCTACGTTACTTTTTGTTGTTGCGAAGAATTTACTTACGTTTCAATCCTTCCCATTATTTTTTTGTACGAAGAGATTTAATTAATTTTGATTTGTAAATAAGTTTCTTGAAGTTACGTTACGGTTAGTCCTGCACGTTGCCGATTAAATTATTTTTTTTAAACTCTAAGGGATAACTACATCCCCTCATCTCCGGGCGTGAGCTCATCGATTTTATTGTATGTATTTTTAAATGAGGTGATTACCAATCCTTTGGTCTATTTAGAGTGATACCATTACTATTATAGGGCATGAAATTAATTTCTCTATACTTTAAGAGTTGATTTCAACCCTTCATTCCTTAATCTCAGGTAACTAACAAAACCACCTCCACAATTCCAAAAAATCAATTAAGAACAATTAAGACCTGGCATAATATTGGCCGCGAATTGAAAAATGTTACATGAGAACTCACATCTGGGTCGTAATTTGGGCTCGATTAAACACACAATCGACTATTTACAAACAAAATAAAATTCATTCGACATTCACGATACACTAATAAAGCTGAAATAGGGAGAGGCGCTCACGACCTATAACCAAATACCACAATCGATCGATTGAAACAATTAATTAAAGGAAATCTTAAATTATCTTAAAGCGTTAAAAATCCTAAACATCTGGTCATAATTACGCTATCTAAAACTGATACACAAACACCAAACGATGGTACTTCGGAACTTTACTTCTTTAATTGCACTTAAATCTCGATATAGATGACATTGGGTTCGTTGTAATTGCAGACGTAAAATTGGCTCTTTGGTGGTAGAAAAACTCCCTTTAACGAGTACTGGGAAACTTCGAAAACGTAAAACACGCTTCCACTTAACTCGACTTAAACATTCACTTCTTGAGCGCGTTCCTAACAAAATCTAATCTAACAGTGAGGAGCAAGCAATTGTTTAGATACTTAGTAGTTTTACCACGGCTATGAGCTCCCAAGGAAAAACCCGGCGTCAATGTTCTAAAAACAACTGGAGTTTTTTTACATTTTCGACCTCCGACCCTTTCTCCGCCCCTTGGTCGTACCGCGAAGGTTGACCTTCCGGCGTGTAAGCGGAAGTACATATTTCAAAACTTAAGTAGTTATATTTTCTACCTCTACCCCTAACTCCAGCCCCTTGCGAATTGTTATAGACCATAAAGCGTCGTAAAGAAAAAAGATATCTTCCGACAGTGTAAGGGAAGTAAATCCAAGAACATATTGTTGTGTAAACAACGTCATATTTCGACCTAAACGCCAAAAATAATAACGGAACACCCTGTATACGAGAATAATTACAAATGTATTAAATAAATCTGGTGGGTTATTTAGGAACAAACACAAAGTTAATTTATGTCACTTGAATTTGTATCTCAGTGTTTATTTTTCCTTTTAGAAATTTTGTGAATGTGTAATTTTTGTTTAAATCTTATCGCTTTGTAATTAAAAGTTAATTTCAGAAATGCACATGTCGATAAAAGGTGGTAGGAACGTTTCATGTGGAGAAGTGAGGACGTTTGGCGCGTTTCATCGTGATTCGCATTTATCTAATATATGTAATTGTGATTGGCGGTTAATTAGAAAATTCACGAGGAAGAGGTTTATTTTACGGTGGAAGTGGTGGTTCTTTAAAGACTGGAATTAACGAAAAACGAGGCAGCTGGTTTCGCAAAGGTTGAAGAACGTATACATGTTTTTACGCTAATTTGCGGGTAGTTTGCGTGAGAAGTTAAATGAGTGCTGTTTTGCTTATGAAGAAAGTTTCGTCGGTTTGAAAAAGCAAGTAGTTGTAGTACAGCGAGTCCTTTTGTTAAAGTTCTCTTCTTATTAAAGGTTAAAAGTTTCTACCGTTCGAACAGCCAGAAAAAATTTGTTTGCCATCTAATGCTGTATTATAAAGCAAACTGAAGTTCGGAAGATGTCAGCATTTGTCTGTGAGTTAAGTGCGCCTACTATCGCAAACTTTTTACGACCAAATTATTTGGATTGTTAAAAAAACTGTAGGTAATGTAAGATTTTTTTATCTTGAACATAGGCATGGCTTAATTTTTATTTTTTTTTGTTAATTATTAAATTTTTGTTAAATTGTCTTAATGAATATTGACTTTACTGGAAAGCATTTTTCAGTAGCTTTCCAACGATGTGTCACAAGTATGGGGTTGACATTTAGGATTTTTGAAGAGGGGGTGAAGCGGGGAGGCTGGGGGTTAAGAGAGGGTGGGGGGTTGTCACTCATATCGTCATTCTGGTTCCCCCTCGATACCCCCGAAACTGTTTTGCGCGATTTTCAATACCTTTAGTTTGGAAAATATGGCCGACTGCAAGTTTTAAAATTGACACCCTGTATACTGAAATAGAGTACCCCGTGTAAGGTAAAGACCCCAGTTATTTTGAGACCATTGAAATCGTATTGCAAGCGTCTTTAGAATCGGTGTAACTAAGTAGTTTGAAATGACAGCTGAGAAACTTTGCTCTGATGCGATTTCTAAAAAGAAATAGCGCCGGGATTTGGTTAAAAAATTGATTGCCTCGGACCAGAAGTGAGAGCACACTACCGCCCCGGACGACGGAAAAAAGAAAAACTTACGAAGCGAGAGCGAGCAATTTACTATGAGAAATTGTTTCAAGTAAAACGTAAAATTAGAATCCAGCGTTCTCCACTCTTTATGTCGGATAGTAAAAGTTTGACCTTTGCATCGATTTTACTCCACTTCATGAACTCTTAAGGTGTAATTTTAAACCCATTCGGATATTGAACGCCAAATTGAGAACAAATTTATCGCTTTCGTCCCAAAGCGTACCGCATTACGATCCATCAAACGTTTTAGTGACTAAGTTTGAGGAGTATGATAAATCCGAACCGACCCATAGACCCGTTATTAACAAAATTTCTCGATAACTTCAAAACCAATGACACGGTTCCAACAAAATTAGTGACGATATGTAACTTTCATCTTGTCTGTTCGCCCCGAGATTCGCCCTTTCTAGAGCAGTCTTTAAAAATTTTAATTTTGTCTTTCCGTGTGCCACGGAAAAACTAGTGTGCACACAAGCCGACATTTTTGATACATTAATATACAGGGTGTCCCATTTTGCACACTTTTATAGGGTGTAAGTATATGGAGGTTAGGTAAAAGTTATCGGACTTAACCGAATTTTTAAATGAAACGCCCTGTATATTTTCATCTAAAATGATAAATTTACTTTTTATAAATTTGATAGTAAAAAAATTCAAAAACATTCATATTGATTCAAAAA